>NC_137281.1:72777500-72970000 GCF_054371585.1 Giraffa tippelskirchi
TTCATACTCATAGAACAGTAGATGTTCATATAAATGTGTAGAAATGTGGAAGAAGATGTTTAAAATTGTAGAAATCTTGGTGAGACTTGGGAATGTTCTCAGATCTCAAGGGCTGGGAAGCCTCTGTTGATGTCTAAATGACCTGACATTAGGACTTAAGTGCTATCCATAAGGAAAAAAAGTTAAAACTTCAACAAAGTTTCAATAGAATAAGTTTCAGATCCTTCCCCAAACTCTATCTCAAAGTAGGTTTTGGGTTCATTTCCCAGATTGGTCATCAAAAGAGGGAAATAGAGTAAGGCTTCATAAGGTGATGTTTTCCCTTTGTCCTTTATCTGAAATAAGGGGCCTTGAACATTTGGGATGCTTGGCTACAAGGATGCTCATCATATTTACCTTCATCTTGAATATTTTAGATGCAAATGACAGAAAGCCCAACCCAAACACGCTCATGTTCCCAGGAGGTGGGAGATCACAGAAGGTCATCTTAGAGGCTGCCCACAACCTCATGGACTATGTCTAAGGGAGAATGGCCAGGTTCTATGCCAAGAAGACAAACTCACTTTTGGGTCTAGAGGAAGCCCACCTATGGACACCAGGCAATGGGGATGGTGGGAGTGACTACAGAGTGTGACACCACAATACCCTTCTCAATTTAAGAGCCACAAAATAAAAAAGTCCTATTCCTCCTTTAAGTTCTTATTCCTCTACATCCAAAGAGCTATTTCCTCTGAGAAAAACTTCCGGGTTCTCCATCCCTCCTCTAGACAAGTGGCTGGACTTCCTTTCTGGGATCTACAACCCTTGTACATCTCATTCCCCTGGTGAGAGTGTATCCCCCTGGGTTACAGCTGTCTGTTTAGCTGTGCAATCAGATCATGAGCTCCCGGAGGGTGACCACTGTGCCAGGCATGAGACAGAGTGGTGAATAAAAGTCAGACAAGGCCCTATTCCATGCAAAACCCCAAGCTGATGAGAGAGTTAGTCATCAGTGTGATAATTACATAAACAGTTTGAAACCGTGATAACTGCCATGAATCCAAAGTCCAGGTGCCAGAAAAGAGCCACAAAATAGAGAGCTCAAATCTGGTTTGCCTTCTGTGTTCATCTGTGTGCGTGCATGCTCAGTCACTTCAAGTGTGTCTGATTCTTTGTGATTCTGTGGACTGTAGCCTTCCAGGCTCCTCTGTCCATGGGATTCTCCAGGCAAGAATACTGGAGTGGGTTGTTATTCCCTCCTCCAGGGGATCTTCCTGAGCCAGGGATCGAACCCACGTCTCCTGTATCTCCAGCATTGCAGGCAGATTCTTTATCCACTGAGTGACCTGGAAAGCCCATTCATCTGTATATCACTAGCTTACAGCACTGAGCAAGGCCCAGACCAGGCATTGAGCAAATGTTTCTTACCTGAAGGAATGAAACAAAGAATCTTTCATGAATATGTTTATGCTTAGTCTTCCTGATTGGACTATATATTCTTTGAACATGTGTGCTGTTGCCTAGCTCATATAGTCCATATAATTTAAACTTAGCAAATAGATCAAGAGTTTGGCTTAATATGTTATTTATTTTCAATTATTATAATTATTATGTTTAATATGCTATGCAGGAGTTTTTATTGTTGTAAATGGCAGAAACCCAGGTCAGATGAGTTTCAGCAAAAAGGGGAACTGATTATAACTGGGAAGTCCCCGGGGTAGCACAGGTGTTAACCACGGGTCCTCATTGTCATCAGTACCTGACAGTCCCCCATCTCTTGACTCTGCCTTCTGTGAAGTCTCAGACAGGCTCTTTTTAGGTGATGACAGAGGTGACTACTAGCTGCTCTAGGTTTAATAACCACAGCCAATGGAGAGCAGCACTTTCCTGAAAACTCCAGCAGATTCCCAAGCTTGGCTCCCATTCTTCCAGCTCAGTGTCCTGTGCTCATCTAGACCAGTGGGATGCAGGATCACTTTGGTCAGGCCTGGGTCATGTGGCCACACTGAGTGTCCGGGCACTGAATGCCTCCTGCCCTCCCCTAGCAAAACCGCATGGCCTGAGACTAGGTCAGAGGAGGTTTTGCATGGAGACACTGAGCTGCCCAAACTCTCTATCTAGATTTGCTTACACTCGAGGAGATGCAAAAGAGTATGACTCTTCAGAT
Source organism: Giraffa tippelskirchi (assembly GCF_054371585.1). NCBI lineage: Eukaryota > Metazoa > Chordata > Mammalia > Artiodactyla > Giraffidae > Giraffa > Giraffa tippelskirchi. The sequence goes on from NC_137281.1 coordinate 72,779,647, forward strand.
TGCAAAATCAAAGGCCCAAAATAAACTTTTACATAAACAGACAAAGAAAAGCTTTTCTACTATGATTGCAGAGTAGAGTTTCATGTTCTATAAAAGATCTAAAAATGAAAACTGAGTTAGATTGCTACATTTTATAACCTGCCATTTCCAGACAATGGATAAGTACTAATTATTTCTCCCACAACCCCTTGAAAGGCAAATAGTGCTATTAAAATACGTCTCTCACAGATTAAACAACAGAGAGGTTGTGACAACATCTATACCAGAAAATAAGACCCATGCAAATGTGCTCTGTCGCTTCGGTCATGTCCGACTCCTAGTGACCCCGTGGACTGTAGCCCACCAGGCTCCTCTGTCCTTGGGATTCTCCAGGCAAAAACACTGCAGTGGGTGGCCATGCCCTCCTCCAGGGGATCTTCAAAAGCCAGGGATTGAACCTGTGTCTCCTGCACTGCAGGTGAATCCTTTAACCACTGAGCCACCTGGGAAGCTCAAATTAAGACTGGTATTAATGGCTTAAGAGATCTGGGGTCATAAATCCTGGGTTAAACTCTCCCTCCATCTCTAAGAGGCATAAATAAACCACTTCATCTTCCTGGGCCATGATGATATAGCCCCCAAAGGCCTCTAAAGAGGGCCAAAATATATTCTTAAATGTAAAACTGATGATCATGCCATTTCTTCAGTCAGCCAATCAGCATTTATTTGCCCTGATGCTAGAGATAAGAGTCTTGTGCTTGAGATACATGAGCCAAAACCAGCTGTGTAAATAAAAGGTTGTGAAGATATGTGTAGTTATTGTGATAAAAGCCTGTTCCTAGGCACCTGAGGAGGGAGAAACTGATTCCCCTAGTGGGTGTGGAGGCTAGTTCCCAAAGCCATAGGTTAAGGCTTGAAAGATGTGTGGATGCTCACAGGGTGAAAGGTGAAAGAGGCAGTGACAAACCCTAGGACACATGCCTGCCCAGCTCAGCTCACAACCCCTCCCCTCTAGACTGGCCCTCTGCACCTGTGATTCAGAGGGCTTGACCTGTCTCTGCCTGGCCACAGCTGACTGGACCAAGCTGGATAGCTGACCCAAGACACAGTCTACTGGCTGAGTGGAGCCAATCAGATGCTCTTTCTTGAGAATTTGATGTTGAAAACTTGGGTCAGAGAGAAGAAAATGTTGGGCCTTCAAGGCCATGTCAATTTGGGGCCAAGGCTGCCATGCAGAGGCAGTCCATTGGGATTTTCTACATTGACGTATAAATAGAAGGTTTGCAGAAAAATCTGGAGCATGAGAGTGAAGAGAAAAGCAGAGTGAGAGACCCTAGGGCCCAGACACACACACACACACACACACAAGCACAAACACATGAAGAGAATGGCTGCACCTAGCATCAGGGCCTGTCTTATAATGAATCACTTTTAATTAAAGCTCAAGATTTTTGTTTGTTTATAACAAGCAATCCTTGACTCAAATGGTTTTCTGGACACTAGCACAAGCAAAGTCCTAGAGATGCGATCTCTTCATTTATGCTATTTTTCTCCCCGCCTTTTATTGTACATACTTTAAGTTCTTTCCTCCTCCTCCTTCTCTCACGGAGCTAATCTTTTCTGACGCTCTTTCACATTTTTTGAGGCTTTTTTGGAAACTGGACAATAGCTTCATATTATCTGTCCCGTCATCACCATTATCATCATGTTAGTACACAAAATTGCAAATAAAAAAGTCACATTTTAAAATTTTCTTTAAGTCACGTTCAGTCTAACTTGGAACTTCCATCCACCTGGTTGCTGGGAAATTTAACCTCAGCTAATATCAGGTCACTATCAATCGAGGCTGCTATAGGAATGTGCAAGGTCCTGCCACATCCTGGGGTGCTGCCAGCATCCTTCACTGCTCACCATGACTTGCTCAGTCTGCAAGAGACCCTTCCTCATATCCAAAACTGCCCTCAGAGGTATGCTCGCTCTCCTTTCCGATGCATAATCCCCTTAATGGACACCTGTTCTGGAAAGTAAACACCCAGAAGGCAGTTCTTGGAGGAGAAACACTGGAATAAAACTGAAGATCTCTTTAACATGCCATCCAGATAACATTGCTTGAATGGTTAGTTGAACATATAACCATAAGTCAAGCATTGTGCTAAGAAGGTTATTTTCCCCCAATTTTTAACAAAACTGTGATAAGATGTATATATAAAATGTGCTGAAAGTTTTATGGGCTCCCCTGATGGCTCAGATGGTAAAGAGTCTGCCTGCAATGAAAGAGACCCAGGTTCAATTCCTGGATTGGGAAGATCCCCTGAACAAGGGGATGGCTACCCACTCCAGTATTCTTGCTTAGAGAATTCCATGAACAGAGGAGCCTGGCAGGCTACAGCCCATGGGGCAGCAAAGAGTCAGAAACAACTAAGTGTTTAACACAAGTGTATACACTTTATTTCATTTTAACCTGGATATTGTGTCAACTCTGGGTAATATATACTGTAATATACAGAATGCATCTGAGCCACCAGAGAAGCCCAGTATACTGTATAAGGCATAATATTATCTCTATTAAAGAAGAGGACATTATGGTTTAGGAATGTTAAGTAGCGTTCCCAAAGCCACCCATGAGGATACAGCAGTGCAGACGTCCACACCAGGTCAGTCTTACCCTGGACTCTTCATCCTTGCTCCCTCCTCTAGCTGACTCAACTGAAGGACATTATAAGAAGTAGTCTGTCGCCTCTGCAAACAACAGGTGTGTGAGTCCTCTGAGTTAGATGCTCCTAAAAGCTCTGTTTCCTGAATTCTGTTGGCGCCATTTCTGGGGCTTTTCAGAGGAATTTGAAGTTAGAACAAAATGAAAGTTTTACATCTTGAAAGGCCACTGTGTTTAACTTGAGATAATTCTTGCCCATCTGGAGAGTGGTAGTAGAGGGTGTTCCGTGAGTGTTCCACTAAGAAGGTTCACAGTCCCAAAGTGAGTTCTAGAGAGAGCGTCTTGATGTGAAGCCTGCCGTGAGCCTGGGGTCAATGTTCTGACATGGCTGACCAGGCCAGTTGACTTACCATAAACCAACAGTGAAAGGCAATAAGGTTCATTTTTTTCCAATGAGGTGCGGTCGATGAGAGGAACTACTGTAATGTGGCTGGAGGTGGCATCTCTTATCAGAAGTCATACCGGGATATCAGCTGTGGGTCATGGAGGGGACAGCCTACAGGACAGGGACCTCCAGTGCGCTGCACGTTTGCACCCCCCAAAAGTCATACACTGTAGCTCTAACCCCCAAAGTGATGTTTGGAGGAGGGAGACAATTAGATCATGTGAGTGACGTCCTCAGGAATGGAATTAGTGCTCTCATGAGACCCATGATCTCTGTCTGTCTCTCTGCCAGGTAAGAACACAGCAAGAAAGTGGGTGTCTACAAGCCAAGTGGTGAGCTCTCACCTAGATATGAGACTGCTGGCTCCTGGATCTTGAACTTCTCAAAATTCAGAACTTGAGGAATACATTTCTGATGCTTAGGTCACCCAGTCTCTAGTACTCAGCAGCCCAAGCTAAGACAAAATGTGCAGGTTCACCCTGACACCAGGGCACTCAATAGCAGCCTCCTTGGTGCCACTGGTGGGAGGTCACTCTGGCAGAGTTTGGCAGTTTGTAGTACTGGATTGATTTTTTTCTCTTCCTGTTTTAATTCAAAATTTCCTGAGATCCCACTGATAAAACATGAATCGTTCCCTGGCCCTGTGTTTATGGAACTGCCGGGAGTGGGGCAGGATTGAGCTTGGGGAAGGTCTTCTTGTCCATGTGGAATCCTTGTGTTGGTGCCGCTGCATCTCGTCCACCCCAGTCCTGGTGTGGCAGGAGCACACTGACTGATGGTCCTGAATCACCAACACACCAGGCTGCAGTCAGTCCTGATGCCTTGAGCTACAGATCTGGTTTCCAGTTTGAGTCTTTGACCTTAGCTTGCAGATAAGCACAGAGTAGGAGTCTGGGAAATGTTTATTGAATTGTGAACAAACGGAGACAGACAAATTTCCTACTGATGGTTTCTTTGTAGTACCATTTTTGTCAAGTTGAATAAGTGAGTCTGTAAAGGTAGTTCAGTTCAGTTCAGTCGCTCAGTCGTGTCCAACTCTTTGCAACCCCATGAACCACAGCACGCCAGGCCTCTCTGTCCGTCACCAACTCCCGGAGTCCACCCAAACCCATGTCCATCGAGTCAATGATGCCATCCAGCCATCTCATCCTTTGTCGTCCCCTTCTCCTCCTGCCCTCAGTCTTTCCCAGCATCAGGGTCTTTTCAAATGAGTCAGCTCTTCGCATGAGGTGGCCAAAGTATTGGAGTTTCAGCTTCAACATCAGTCCTTCCAATGAACACCCAGGACTGATCCCCTTTAGGATTGACTGGTTGGATCTCCTTGCAGTCCCAGAGACTCTCAAGAGTCTTCTCCAACACCACAGTTCAAAAGCATCAATTCTTCGGTGCTCAGCTTTCTTCATCGTCCAACTCTCACAACCATACATGACCACTGGAAAAACCATAACCTTGACTATATGGACCTTTGTTAGCAAAGTAATGTCTCCACTTTTTAGTATGCTGTCTAGGTTGGTCATAACTTTCCTTCCGAGGAGTAAGCGTCTTTTAATTTCATTGCTGCAATCACTACCTACAGTGATTTTGGAGCCCAGAAAAATAAAGTCAGCCACTATTTCCACTGTTTCCCCATCTATCTGCCATGAAGTGATGGGACCAGATGCCACGGTCTTAGTTTTCTGAATGTTGAGGTAGCCCCTCCCTAAATATAAATTTATTAAAATAAAAATGGTAGATGGGGGAAAAGTGGAAACAGTGGCAGATTGTATTTTCTTGGGCTCCAAAATCACTGCAGACAGTTACTGCAGCCATGAAATTAAGACCCTTGGAAGGAAAGCTATGGCAAACCTAGACAGCATATTTAAAAGCGGAGACATCACTTTGCTGACAAAGTCCATCTAGCCAAAGTTATGGTTTTTCCAGTAGTCATGTAAGGATGTGAGAGTTAGACCAAATAAAGGCTGAGTACCAAAGAATTGATGCTTTCGAACGGTAGCACTGGAGAAGACTCTTGAGAGTCTTGCACAGCAAGAAAACCAAAACAGTCAATTCTAAAGGAAATCAACCCTGAATGTTCACTGAAAGCAGTGATGCTGAAACTGAAGCTCCATAGTTTGGCCAGCTGGTTTGAAGAGTTGACTCATTGGAAAAGACCCTGATACTGGGCAAGTTTGAGGGCAGGTGAAGGGGGCGACAGAGGATAAGATGGTTGGATGGAATCACTGACCCAATGCACATGAGTTTTATTAAACTCTGGGAGATAGTGAAGGACAGGGAAGCCTGGCATGCTGCAGTCCATGGGGTCTCAAAGAGTCAAACATGATGTAGCGACTGAACAACAACAAAATAAAAATATTGGCAAAACCTCACTTTTCTTTTTATGTTCACAAGGGACCAAATGCATTTGATTTTTTAAAAAATATTCTGCTTTGTTACTTACCATCTCAGTACTAAAAGGACTTCAAGTCACATGGGCTTGACAGAAAATGGACATAAATCTAGGATTCCTAGGGCCCAGTTGACAGCATCACATGAGAGTTGCTTGAGGCAGAGTAGCTCCTGTCACTACTACTATTACTGAAAGAAACTGGAGGAAAGAGGGAAGAGAGAAAAGGAGCAGGAAAGACAGGACGGGGGGAGAGAAGCACGTGAAGGCTTAGCTGAGCAGAGCAACAGCGGAGGCATTCGGCTTCCTGGGAGGAAGGAGCATGTGCTTCATAACTATGGCACTGAGCCTGCTGACTCTTCCCTGGGTGCTAACTCAGCACAGGCACGGGTGCCAGGGCCTCCATGGGCCACAGGGACAAATAGGCTTCTCCTGGCTGTGGCCATGGTCCTTGCTCAGGGCACTGGCACCAGCGGGGGACAAGACAAATGACACCTAGGACAATGAAACAGGAAGGGTCTGCACTGCAGGACGGGCTCAGCAGTGGGAATTCGTCCATCCCTGATGTTAGGACTGATGAGAACTGATGCTCAGCAGGGGGAGGAGAGCCTGCTCTTGGCTGAGGCCCAGCCATGGGAATAACATGGGGTCTGTAACCACTGGAAGAGTGCTCAGAATCTCAAGAAGCAGGAAGTTTGAATAAATCGAACCCCCGCCGTGGCAGCCACCACAGCCATGAAAGAGGAGGTAGTGCTTGGACAGAGGTGGTGGGGCCCCAGGGCTACGGAAGTGACCCACTCAGCCCAACGCAGGGGACCCTGTGAGCAACTCCGGGAGGGCAGGAAGTCTGACCTGTCCTGCTCACAGCTGAGTGCTCAGTGCCTGGAGCATGGCCGATGCACTCCATTAATGTCTGTGCCATAAACGCTCAGTGATAGTGAACATGCAGATAGACCAGACCAGGGCTGTAGAGTTCACACCCCCAGCCTCTGCAGCATCCAAGAAGCCAAACCAAAGCACCTCCAGCAATCTTCCCAGAACAGTCAGGACCTGATCAATGACTCTGAGCTTCCCTATTTTTAGAGCCTGCTTCCAACTCAGAACCAACCAGAGAACACCAAATATGCTCCCCAAACCATCATCTCAGGGGCCTCAGTCTAGTTAACCTGCCTCCAGCCTCACTACACCAACAGCTTCCAATCAGAGATAGTCTCAAACCTTCCCTTCTCCCCACTCCCCTGCCTGCCTTCGCATCTCTGCCCAAATGAAATGATGGTGGCTGACCCCCCATCACTTCCTCTGCTGGTGGCAGGTGTCTAAGCAATTGTAACCGCTGCCTCTCAATGAATTCACACAGCGATCCTCCCAGGAATGTGATTTCCATTCCACAGTTGAAGAAACTGAGGTCAGAGTTGTATGACTTGCCAGGACTAAAATCCAGGGATATTTGACCCCAAAGCCCCGTGCTCTTTTCCTTGCTTGGTGTCAAATCAGGGACCATATTGCTTTTTGCAAAGAATCACAAGTGGTTTTCTTTCAGCTTTTCCCAGCTCCTTCTGACTGCCACAATGACAATGCAGAGAAACTTAAAATAACCATAGGATTTGTCCTTAGGGAGGCTTTCTGCCTGCACCACTCTCACCAGATCTGACTAATGTTCCCAGGTTGGGCAGATGTGTCTGAGCCCTTTACTTTTATGCAGAATCCTCTGTGAGGTGGATTGTGTGAAATCCACCAGTGTTGTGAAATGGGTAGAGATGTTTTAGGCAGCCTGTGTTACTTCTGGGAGCATTCTTGTGGGGCACGCTGCATAGAAGTGGGTTAATTGGACTCCTTCATTCATTACTCGGGCTTCCCTGGTGGCTCAGATGGTAAAGAATCTGCCTACAATGCAGGAGATCCGGATTTGATCCCTGGGTCAGGAAGATCCCCTGGAGAAGGGAAGGACAACCCACTCCAGTATCCTTGCCTGGAGAATCCCATGGACAGAGGAGCCTGGTGGACTACACTGTCCATGGGGTCACGAAGAGTTGGACACGACTGAGTGACTAACACATTCATTACCTGAAACCTTACCTTTACTGAGCACCAGCTGTATGCCAGGCCCTGTGTGGTGCATGGGACATGAGGCCCACAGACCACCTGCACAGGATCCTGGGTCCCATCCCAGACCTCCCGAGTCAGTTTCTCCTGGCAGGCCTGAGGGTCTGCATTTCTAAAAAGCTCTTGGGGGGGGGATTGTTACTTTTTCTAAAGCTGGGCAGCTACTGGCTTCAGGAACAGGTGGCCCATTTGAGCAGCTCACATTGAGATACGTAGCCAAAGTCATCGGTCTAGCTTTGAGTTAACTTGGGTTGGCCTCAGTTCCTCTTTATTCTAGTACAATCTGGCTAAATGCCAAGCTCTCTTAACACCTCTCTGCCTTTGCACATGTGTTTCCTGCCATCAGGAATGGCCTTTCTCTCATTCTCCACTTGGTAAGTTCATATTTATCCTTCAAGAGCTATCTCCAATATCCCCTTCTCTGGAAAGACATCCCTGACTCCACTCTCCTGTCCTAGCAAGTTCTTGTGGTATTTTAGGTATCTTTCTTTTGAAATGGACATATTCTGCCAAGGCCTCACGACAACAGACATCCTATTCCAAAGAGAGATGAAAAAATATGTTGCATCACTAGCAAGGGAGGAACTCAAAAGCCAGTTCTGCTTCTATCAACGCCTGCCTCCCATTAAAGGTAGAACAAATCTAGGAACTCACAGATTTTTTTCTGTGGTTCTCAAACCTGCCAGAGTCTTCTCCATAACAGCCTCACAAGTGCCCTCCCCTCTGCATGCACCACCCTTCTCCATCACCCCTCCACCCTATGCTTCAACCTGCAGAAGTCTTCCTCATCCCACGGGTCTCTGGGGTGCTTTCATGACCCCCCTGTCCTGCTCTAAGGAGGGAAGGACTACCCTGTTGCACTCTCTCCCAGTTCTTGCCTGTTTCTCTTCTAAGACTGATCTTAATAACAGTTAAAAATTTATCAGCACGGTGATTTGTGTAGCCCTTCATCCACTGCTACTTAGTGCTGACCTGTGATCTGACAAGGAAGTTGCACCAGAATGCCAATCACAATAATACTGTTTTTGTTGAGAAAGTCTTGCTATGGAGAATATGTCCACTGCCTTGGACAATGTGCACAGTTGATCTGGTACACTTCCTAGCACAAGCTACAGTGGGTGGGATAGATGGCCACGGATTTCAGACCGTAGTTTAGGAACTGTTACCCTAGACTGTGACCTGGTGCAGCTGTTGTTCAGAGTATAGTTACTGGAGCTACACTCCCTGGGTTCAAATCCCAGCTTTTCTATTTACCGTGTGACTTTGGCAAGACAACTTTGCTTCAGTTTTGTCTCTGTGAAATGGCTGTAATATTACCTTCCTCATACATATGTCAGGAGTATTAAGTGAGTCTTTGGAAGCAGAGTGCTTAGAACAGTACCTGGCAGATAGCTGGTACTTTGCATGCATTAGCTGTCATAGCTAGAAGCTCTGTAAGAGCAGGAATGACATCCACTGGCATGCAACAACGATGCTCAGTAGCATGCGTTCTAACAAATGAGTAAATGAGTGTTCCATCAGCCCTGATCTCTTTCATCCATTGCTACTCACAGTGTTGCCCTGTGGCTAGGTAAGGAATTTGTACCAGCATGTCAATCGCAGTAATATTCCTTCACTGAGGAGGTCTTGCTATGGAGAAAATGTCAGCTGAACTCAATAGTGTGCAAAGTGAAGTCAGTGCACCTTCTAGCACAAGCTAGGAAAACACAGACTATCTCCAAACTCAGGTTATCACAGTGGTTTGGAGCTCCCTTGGATCGCTCCACTTGTGAAGAATCTGTACATGCCTGGTACTCAGTTAAAGCTCGGCAACTATTTAGCTGCCCTTATTGTTGTTATTTTTTCCTGAATATTTCAGAAGAAAATTGTTCCCAATTCTTATTAGCTTCCCTACAATGACTCTGAGAGCTCTTAAAACACAAGCATAATCTTGGCATCAATTCGTTCCCTTGTGCCCTGAAGTCTTCAGGACAAAGTTTAATCAAAATCATATATATTCTTGCCTGGATGTATAAGGTGTCCCAAACACTTATATTCATACACCTTATTTTACTTAATCTTCACACCACTCGTGAGAAGTAGGTAATACTATAATTCCATTTTATCAATGAGAAGACTGAGGTAAATGAGGTTAAACCAAGCTCCCAGAAACAGCATGAGGTGCCTCTACAGACCTGGCCCCTCGCTGCTCATCGCTCTTTCCCAAGAATGTTCATGTGCACAGTGCTTCTCCCCATTGCAGTCTGGAGTCTCCTGTCTCCAGGACTGTGCCCACGGTGTCCCCTTCACCTGGAACACTTTCTCCCTGACCTTTATCTGGCAAACTCATATGTATCGAAACCTCAACCTGAACGTCATCTTTGGACTGCTCCCCTGGCCTTCCTCTGCGAAACAGAGTTTCTTACTTCTTCTTCTTGGCTACTGGACCCCTTGGCTGATCTTCTGGTACTGTGGTTATTATACTGAATTCCATGTATTTCCTGGTATGAGAGTTCCTCTAGGAAAGGAACTGAATACTGTTTTTCTTTGTGTCCCCAGCACCGAGCACAGTTCAGGCACCTAAAAAGGCAATAAAGAAAGGTTTGATGAATAACTGAATTAATTGATCTTCTCAACATTTAAAACATTCAAAAAACGAAGATCATGGCATCTGGTCCCATCACTCCAGGGCAAATAGATGGGGAAACAATGGAAACAGTGACAGACTTTATTTTCTTGGGCTCCAAAATCACTGCAGATGGTGACTGCAGCCATGAAATTAAAAGACGCCTGCTCCTTGGAAGAAAAGCTATCACAAACCTAGACAGCGTATTAAAAGGCAGAGACATTACTTTGTCCACAAAGGTCCATATAGTCAAAACTGTGGTTTTTCCAGTAGTCATGTATGGATGTGAGAGCGGGACAATAAAAAAAGCTGAGTGCCGAAGAAGTGATGCCTTCGAACTGTGGTGTTGGAGAAGACTTTTTAGAGTCCCCTGGACTGCACAGAGATCCAACCAATCAATCCTAAAGGAAATCAGTCCTGAATATTCATTGGAAGGACTGACACTGAAGCTGAAGCTACAATACTTTGGTCACTTGATGCGAAGAACTGATTCACTGGAAAAGACCCTGATCCTGGGAAACATTGCAGGCCAGAGGAGAAGGGGATGACAGAGGATGAGATGGTTGGATGGCATCACCAACTCAATGGACATGAGTTTGAGCAAGCTCCAGGAGATGGTGAAGGACAGGGAAGCCTGATTTGCTTCAGTCCACAGGGTTGCAAAGAGTCAGATACAACTGAGTGACTGAACAACAGCCATATTTAAACATGGGAGGATCATATGCTGATGAGACTATCACTCAGTTCAGTTCAGTTCAGTAGCTCAGTCGTGTCCAACTCTTTGCGACCCCATGAACTGCAGCATGCCAGGCCTCCCTGTCCATCACCAACTCCCTGAGTCCACCCAAACCCATGTCCATTGAGTTGGGGATGCCATCCAACCATCTCATCTTCTGTCGTCCCCTTCTTCTCCTGCCCTCAATCTTTCCCATTACTCAGTACCTGACATGAAGTCAAAGCTGAATTTACTGCTTACTGTAGTAAGGGCATGGAGAAGGCAATGGCACCCCACTCCAGTCCTCTTGCCTGGAAAATCCTATGGACGGAGGAGCCTGGTGGGCTGCCGTCTATGGGGTCGCACAGAGTCAGACACGACTGAAGCGGCTTAGCAGTAGTAAGGGCAGCCATCCTGGTCAGGCAGTTCTCTGAGCAGAACAGACTACTGATTTTGTACAAGGCTTTGGGGAAGCATGTATTGAAGAGATTGGCTGACTTTTTTTAAATCGAAATATAGTTTCATGGTGGCTCAGATGGTAAAGAATCTGCCTGCAGTGCAGGTGACCTGGGTTCAATCCACAACTGAGTGACTAACACTTTCACTTTTTCACATAGTTGATGCGCAATATTATATAAGTTACAGCTGTCCAATATAGTGATTCATAATTTTTACAGGTTATATTTCATTTATAGTTATTGACTGTGTGTTGTACACTATATCCTTATTACATTTTACTTTTGAGATCCTTTAAAAAATGTATTGGAGTATAGTTGATTTACAATGTTGCATTAGTTTCTGGTGCACAGCAAAGTGAATGTTATACCTATACAAACACCCACTCTTTTTAAGATTCTTTTCCCATATTGGCCATTACAGAGTATTGAGTACACTTTCCTGTGCTATAGAGCAGGTTTTATTAGTTATTTACTTTGTATATCCTGTGTATGTTAGTTGTTCAGTCTTGTCTGACTCTTTGCGAACCCAAGGACTGTAGCCTTCTAGGCTCTTCTGTCCATGGAATTCTTCAGGCAAGCATACTGGAGTGGGTAGCCATTCCCTTCTCCAGGGGATCTTCCTGACCCAGGAATCAAACCAGGTCTCCTGCATTGCAGACAGATTCTTTACTATCTGAGCCATCAGGGAAGATCCATAGTAGTGTATATATATATCAGTCTCCATCTCCCAATATATCCCTCCCCTGCCTTATTCCCTGATAACTGTAAGTTTGTTTGCTACATCTGTGACTCTACTTCTATTTTGTAAATAAGTTCACTTGTACCTGTTTTTTCAGATCCCACATGTAAGTGATAGCAAATGATATTTGTCTTTCTGTGTCTGACTTACTTCACTCAGTATAACAGTCTCTAGGTCTATCCATGTTACTGCAAACGGCATTATTTGTTCTTTTTATGGCTGAGTAACAGTCTATTGCATGTATTTACCTCTTCTTTACTCCTCTGTTGATGGATGTTTCCGTTGCTTCTGTGTCCTGGCTGTTGTGAATAGTGCTACAGTGAACATTGGGGTGCATGCATGTTTCTGAACTGTGATTTTTTCTGGGTATGTGCCTAGGAGTGGGATTTCTGGGTCATATGGTAGCTCTATTTTTAGTTTTTTAAGGAACCTCCATACTGTTCTCCATAGTGACTGTAGCAACTTACATTCCCACCAACAGTGTTGGAGTGTTCCCTTTTCTCCACACCCTCTCCAGAATGTACTGTTTGTAGACTTTTTGACTATGGCCATTCTCACTGGTATGAGGTGATACCTCACGGTAGTTTTGACTTGCATTTCTCTAATAACTAGTGATGCTGTAATTTTCTTTTTTCATTGTACCTTATGCATAATAGTTTTGCCTCTTATACATAATAGTTTGTACCTATTTTATTTTATACATAATATTTTGAACATAGTAGTTTTCTTTTTACATATTTTTTACATAAGAGTTTGTACCTCTTAATCCCTTACCTCTATCTTGCCCCTCCCCATTCCCTCTCCCTGGTGGTAACCACTGGTTTGTTTTCTGTAAATGTGAGTCTGCTTCTGTTTTGTTCTTTTCACTAGTTTGCTGTTATTTTTATAGTCTCCATACAAATTATATCATACAGTATTTATCTGTCTTTGTCTGACTTATTGCACTCAGTATAACACCCTCCAAGTCTGTCCATGTTGCTGCAAATGGCAAAATTCCACTCTTTTTCATGGTTGAGTAGTATTCCATTATATATATTATATATATGCATTCTGTTATGTATATATATTATGAGTATATATACATATATATTATATACATTTTATGTATATATATGTATAACAATATGACACACTAATATTATATATATATACATGCATACCACACCTTCTTTATCTGTTCATATGCTGATGGACACTTAGGTTGGTTCTATGTCTTGGCTATTATAAATAGTGCTGCTATGAACATTGGGGTGCATATAACTTTGAATTAATGTTTCTGGTTTTCTGGAGTATATACCATAATGACATATCACTTCATACCTGTCAGAATGGCTATCATTAACAAGAACACAAATAACAAATATTGGGGAGAATGTGGAGAAGAGGAAACCCTTGTACATTGTTGGTGGAAATATACACTGGTGCAGTAACTGTGGAAAAGTATGGACATTTCTGAAAAAAATAAAAAAGCAAAAAACAAAATAAGAAAAGGAAAAATGGGATTGGTTGACTTTTAGAAAACTCATATCAGTTGAAATTGTTTATAGAAGTATAATTACTTGAAGTTGATCATTGTTGATAGGTTTCACTCAAAGACATCATTTTCTGGCATGAATTTGTCCCAGTTTGACTGAATTTCAGAAGCAAGAGGCCGACTGTTTGCAAAAGCAGATTCACTGAAGCAAGTTGTCATTGATTAATTGAACAGATTTTAAATCGCTCCTATGGCCACTTGTTACCATGGCTACAGAAAAATCCTCTTTTCCTAAGTTTTAGGTACTTAGTTTTTTCTCAGAGAGAAAGTATTTATGGTCCAATATATGATATTAGTAATTTTAGTTAACGCAACTAACTTTCATGGGCTCCAGATTTCACAATTTCATATGATTCACAGAAACAAACTCTGTTATGATTACAAAATCAAGATTCTGTATCAGCATTTATATAGTAAGTGTTTCCAAGAAGTTCAATTCTAATGTTTTCCCAAGTGAATAACTTCTTAGAATCAGACTCTGTTATTTAACCTCCAAGCTTTGAAAAGTTGTATGATATTGTTGGCAGATCACACATAGAAGCAGGATGCCTGAGTTCTGGATCTTTGGGGAAACATTCATTGTACGTTGCTTTTTTTCAGTAAATGGACAACGGTCAAAAAAGTCTTGGAATTTCATACAAAAATAGAACTTCAGCCAGAAATAAGTAATCACTTTTTCTGAGTCAGCCTGCTTCTGCCCCACAGGCTTAGAAAATTCCAAAAAGTCCCATAGAGTGGGGCTTATGCAGGAGGAATGACAGAAGGACCCCATGATGGATGATAGTCCATGTAAGCGTGAGAGCCCATGAGGCTTTCCTGAGATCACTTCTCTCTCCAATGGTTTGCAGAAAAAGGGCTGAGTGCCCTGGGACAGCATCCACAGCCCATATTTACGAGCTGTCCTGTGATCGCAAATGCTTGCTTTCGATGGAATAGGGAGTGTACAGCTGCCCAGGCCACTGGTGGCCCTTCCATGTTACCCAAGGCAACGGTCAGTTCCTCGAGTTTGCCTTAGTTTCTTGAAGCATCTGATTCATTTCCTCCCTTCTTTCTTTCCTGGATTCTATGACTGCACACTCTCCTGGGATCCCCTCCTCATTCAAGGGTGACTCATTTTCATTCTCTTTTCAGCTCCTTCCTTCTCTCCTCCATCTTTCAAAGCAGGGAGACCACAAGGCCCTTTGGGGGGAGCCCCTCTTTTCTTCATGTACACTCTTTCCCTTAGGGTCAGTCACATGACAGTGAGTCCCAATTTCATATCTCTGGCCTCTATGCATCCTTGAACTCGATACTCAAACACCTAGTGCATCTCTGGAATGTCCACTCGGGTGTCTCATTGGCATTCTAAAAGTAGCATTGTCAGATTAAACCTCCTGATTCCTTCTCCCAGTTTCCCTCTGTCCCCCCACTCCTTACAAACATGCCTCTTTCTGGCCTCCCCACCAAGCAAGTTGCTTAGCTTAGAACTGGATATCAAGGCTGATTCTCCCTGTTCCCTGAACCCCTGCAACCAATCCATCAACAATCCTGGTGACTCTTCCTCCCAGACACATTCCAGCCTGCCTATGTTTCTCCTTCTCTTCCAGTTCCACTACCAACCAGGCCGCATCTACCCTCTGCCTGGACTCTTGCAGTAGTTTTTCTGCTGGGTTTCCTTCTTCCACTCTTGCCTCCTTATGGTTTTGCCTCCTTGGTGGGATGTTATAGATGTGTGAACGTTCCAGTAGCCATTGTTTTCCTCTGAATCAAACCCAAGCCTCTTTCTAAAGCCCACAAGGCTTGCTCTAATCTAGTCCCTACCTCTATTCCAACTTCTTGCTACATCATTGTCCATATGCTCAATACAATCCAGATCCATGGGCATTTTTATGTTTTTCATACACATCACATTCATTCCCTTTTAGGACACTGGCCTTTGCTGCATCCTTGGCCTCAAGCCCTCTTTTCCCAGATTTTCGCACACTTTCCCTCTCTTCATTCAGGTCTCAATTCAAATATTACCCCTCCCAAGAAGGTCTTTCCTGACTCCTTCATCTAGAGTGTCTGGGTCTCTGGCAGCTGTGAGGGGTGTCACATTTCTCTATTTTATTTGTATCACAGCACATCACTACTTAATATTCTCTTGTTTATTTATTGTTGATTGTTTCTCAGCTTGAAAGTCAGCTCCAGAGAGTGGAGACCTGTCTGGCCTCTCTGTCTCGTGTAGCACTATGGTGCATAAGAGCTGGATTCATGTAAGACAAGAGATCAACATTAACTGAATAAGCAGTTGAATTATAATGGATGATTTGTTTTTGTTTCAAATTTTCCGAAATGAATTCTCATTATTTTATAACAATAGAGTGAAATTTAAAATTAATTGAGAGAGAGAGAGAATTAACCAAATTCTTGAAGTTTAAAACAAACTGACAAAGGGAAATGCCTTCTTAGGTTGGTAAAGTATAAATATGGCAGTCCCTCAGCTAGCTGTTGGCTTCCTAGGTGGGTTAGTAGTAAAGAATCTTCCTGCCAACGTAGGAGGTACAAGAGGTGTGGGTTCAATCCCTGGGTTGGGAAGATCCCCTGGAGGAAGAAATGACAACCCACTCCAGTATTCGTGCCTGGAAAATCCCACGTACAGAGAAGCCTGGTGGGCTACAGTGCACACACACACACACACACACACACACGGCCAAGTTTATTCAACTGAAGCCATTCTGCCTGAAAGGAAGAGGCCTTGTGCTTAGTCTTTATATTTATCTCCATATTTCATTCAATTCTTAGAACAAACTTAGAGCAGCAATTATCCTCATTCTGCTCACCCACTCCCATTCCACCCTCCCTACCATCATTTTACACATAAAAAGACTGAGGCTCAGAGAGATAAGGTCATTTATCCAAAGGTGTGTGATTCATAAATGGCAAGACCAGGTGTTAAATTTAGATCTCTTCAGAAGGCTGTAACTATTAAATTTGGCATTTTAATTCCTAATGGAGGATGTGAAATCATGAAGCCAACCTCAATTTGCATCCAGTTTACTGCATGCTTTCCCACCCACCACCACTTTCAAGCCTCACAACGTCAAAATGAGTTCTTGTCCTTTATCTTTTACTCCTTAATCTTACTCAATTTCAGATGAGAAACTTGATGTCCTGGGTTGTAAACACAGTCTCACAAGGTCACTCAGCTGGAAGTGACAGATCCAGGTCTGGCTACAATTCTACTGGTTTCTCTGATGCTCCAATGCCCCTGAGTAGACAAACCTGTAGTGCTGACTTTTGGTGCTGACTTCTGTCCTCTCAAAATGGGGAGGTTAACTCATTAGCATTTCCTATTTTGTGACATTACTCCTGATGCCCACGCCTTCCTCATTTCACATCCAAAGAGTGTCAGGGAGGAAGGGGAAGAAGAGCCTACTTATTGAGCATTTACTATGTGCCAGGGGCTTTAGTTCCACATGGTATTTTTGTTCCACATGGTATTTTGTTTAGCAGCAGACCTGATTAGACTGGCTTTGTAAAAGAGGTTTTGGTAAACTCCCTGGGAGAGAAACAAGCTTGGACCAGATTCACGTGGAAAGAGAGAAGAAAGTTGGGAAGGGAAGCTGTCCTGCAGAAGACTCCCTTGACAGCATGAGCAGGGAAGTCTTGGGGAGAATGGGAAACATCCAGTGGAGCAGTCTGAGGTCATCTTCTGTGCAATGAGGGCTTCTCAGGTGACACTAGTAGTAAAGGACTTGCCCGTCAACGTAGGAGACATAAGAGATGAGGGTTCAATCCCTGGGTCAGTAAGATCCCCTGGAGGAGGGCAGGGAAGCCCACTCCATTGTTCTTGCCCAGAGAATTGCATGGACAAAGGAGGCTAGTGGGCTAAGGTTCACAGGGCCCCAAAGAGTCAGATGCAGTGCATACATGCACTGTGCAATGAGTGATTTAAAGCCAGTGATCGTCTTTCTCCTTTGACATCAGTGAAAAGCCCATTGTTCATTATTGTTCTGAAGCCATGAGTGAATGCACAGCAGAGCTCAGCCCTACATCAAAGTCAGTCCAGAGTCAATCTGGCAGCTGCCTGGGGTGAGGTTACATCTACTGTCTCTAGTCCTCTTCACTTATTTAAACCAAAGGTCTCATGAGTCTCATCACAGAATGGAGGATGACTCCCAAAATAGAGAGGAGAAAATCCAAGAGGATTCATAACTTCCCAAAGATCCCATACTGGTGAATGGTAGTGGAATTCCTCTGCCAGAACTGAAGCTACTCTGCAGCATTTCAGTTCCAAACTGCTCGATGGCAGTAGCTTGAATTTTACCAAGTCCTGTCAGCTGTGGATACAAAAGAGGTCATAGAAACCCTACAGATTGGACTCCAGGGGTAAGCTGCCCTCATCTGCTAAGAGTTTCATACAGAGAAATTCTCCTTTATCCGAAGAGGTTTCTTGAAGCTCCCAGGGTGCCTCACAGAGACTCACATATACAAGCCTGCTTCTGCTGACCCACCATGCCTGCTTTGTCAGTTAGCGCAGCTTTTGCCAGGCATGCCAGGGTGCATTCTTTGGGGACACTTGCTGCCACTAGGCATAGCATTTCCCAAGGGTGGTAACCAATGATCCATAAGGGCACAAAAGGTGTTTTAGAGCCTTGACCAAATTGGAAGGGACTTCTTCTCTGAATTTAACCTCATTTTGGAATTATTTTTAATTTCAAGGGCATGGAATTTCAGAACTCTGCTCACCCAGACAATTCCTAATCAGCTTATCCTACTTTCAGCTCTCTGCTAAAGATGATTAATTTTATATATCAACTTGATTGGGTTAAAGGTTGTCCAGATAGCTGGTGTAACATTATTTCTGGGTGTGTCAGTGAAGGTGTTTTGGGGAGAGATTAGCTTTTGATTTTTTGACTGAGGGAAGACCTCCACCCTCACCAATGTGGGTGGGCATCCGACAATCTGTTGGGGCCTGAATGGAACAAAAAGTGATGGAAGAGGGAATTCTCTCCCTTTCTTTTTATCTGCAAAGTCATCTTCTCTTGCCCTTGAACATCAAAGTCCCTGGTTCTTGGGCTTTTGGACTCTGACACTTACATTGGTGGCCCCTGGTTTCCAGGCCTGTGACCTTAGACTGGGAATTCCATCAGTGACTCCCTTGTTCTTGGGCCTTTGGACTCAGACTGAGTTATGCCGCTAGCTTTCTTGTTTCTCCAGCTTGCAGACCATAGATAATAGGACTTCTTATTAGCCTCCTGAGGTGAAGAACTGATTCACTGGAAAACACCCTCATGCTGGGAAAGATTGAAGGCAGGAGGAGAAGGGGATGACAGAGGATGAAATGGTTGGATGGCATCACCGACTCAATAGACATGAGTTTGAGCAAATTCCAGGAGATGATGAAGGACAGGGAAGCCTGGCATGCTGCAGTCCATGGGGTTGCAAAGAGTTGGACACAACTGAGCCACTGAACTGAAATGACAGGTGCCTGAGACAATCTTTTTCATAAATATCTTCATATATCTGTCTATCTATCTATCCTATTTGTTCTGTTTCTTTGGAGGACACTAATACACTTAAAATTATAAGCAGAGACATTACTTTGCCAACCAATGTCCATCTAGTCAAGGCTATGGTTTTTCCAGTAGTCATGTATGGACGTGAGAGTTGGACTATAAAGAAAGCTGAGCGCCGAAGAATTGATCCTTTTGAACTGTGGTGTTAGAGAAGACTCTTGAGAGTGCCTTGGACTGCAAGGAGATCCAACCAGTCCATCCTAAAGGAGATCAGTCCTGGGTGTTCATTGGAAGGACTGATGTTGAAGCTGAAACTCCAATACTTTGGCCACCTGATGTGAAGAGCTGACTCATTGGAAAAGACCCTGATGCTGGGAAAGATTGAGGGCAGGAGGAGAAGGGGACGACAGAGGATGAGATGGCTGGATGGCATCATTGACTCGATGGACATGGGTTTGGGTGGACTCCGGGAGTTGGTGATGGACAGGGAGGCCTGGCGTGCTGCGGTTCATGGGGTTGCAAAGAGTCAGACATGACTGAACGGCTGAACTGAACTGAATTATAGCAAAAATCATGAGATGGCAGCACTCACTTGGACAAAGGAATGCACATGATTGTTCACCCACAATCTATCAGCTGTCTTGGTAGACATGACAAATTGCCTGTTTGGAAAGAAGGAAATCTTCTGTTGCCATTTTCTAGCTCCCCTAGAGCAAGAATAGTGGGTCAATGTTGAAATCAAGACATCATTTTTGATATACTGAAGGATAATTCTCTTTTTTATTTTCTAAGGGAAACCAAGTCATTCAGCCTGAAAAATCAAGGGACTTTGAGTAAGGGCAACTGAAGCTTTTATATTTTTTCCTTGCCTCAGTAAGGTTCATCTTCTGAGATAGAGGAATGTGGGATGTACTATGACTGACGTAGGAACAACTGACAGCTGTCTCTATTTGTCAGTGTTATTTTTCACAGTAGAGAACAAGTTAATAAACTGTACATGCTCCAGTCTAGAGATGAGTGTTGCATAATACGGGCTCCATTGCTGGAGCTAGAGGTGAATTTATTCATTATTGTTCGTTCCACACATATGTATCGTGTATTCACTATGTGGTAGATACTTCGTTGTCCTTGAGAATACTTCTCTGACAACAAAGGCTTTGTCCTGGGTCAGCCCCAGATGAGTTCCCTCATAGGATGCTTCATGGTTTTCCTGCAAATTGTGTGCCAGACCTTCCCCGACATGTACCCGTTCCATCCATGGACACAGCTTGAGTTATTTTCTAGGGGATTCCCTGCTTCCCTGCAATTAGGGCTACAGCATCTGTCAGCCCCACAGCTACAGCATTTGTTTGCCAGATCCTCTTACACAAACCTGACTCTAACACTCCAGGTAGGACTTCCACTTGTATGTTAAGTCTAAGCAGACTTGAAGAAACGTAGTGTTTCTATAGCTTATCAAAGTCATATGTACCCCTCACCCAGTTCCTCTACAAAGTTCTGAGCTAATCACCTCCAGGGAGATCACTAGATGTGCATCTCACATCAGGGCCAACAAAGCCTGAGGGTGCTTCTTCTGAGGGCACTGCAGCTGCCTGCCTCTCATTATCCCCTGCTCACCCCGGCTGCTCCGTGGCTGTCCTCGCCAGACAAATGAAGTCTGCAAAGTCCACCCAATTAGCAGGAAACTTACTTCAGGAAATTTGAGTCAAGCCTCCCTTTGCCAAGTTTAAAGCAGCAGTCATTAAGGAGAGGTGCTTTAACCTCTGCTTCTTCTCCCTCAGGTGGGCCACTGGCAGGCAGAACTGGAAGGCAGACCACCCAGGTTGTCCCTGGGCCACTCTGGACTGTGCTCTGCCCTGACTAATTCTGAAACCGAGCGCATTCTCACTATGGATTAATTAGTGACTTGGAGCCAGCCAGAGAACACACATGAGCTCTGCCATTTGACAGTGGCTCATGGGAGAATGACATGGACAGAGGAACCCAGCGGGCTTGGCAAGAGTCAGACATGGCTGAGCGGCTAACACCATTTCACTTTGTGCTTACTATTTGTAAATCACTGTCCTATAATGTATTCTACCATTTATCAAAACCTAGCCATTTGTACACTGCCATCTCCACACTTGCCACTCCTACACCTGGTAATAGCTCTGAACATCAAGTCGTGGCTTTGTCCCACCAATATTATTCAGTTAACTTGGGGGGAAAAAAAAGCTATCCTTCAAAAAGAAAGCTCTGTGTCATCACCTTGGACTTCCTGGTGACCCAGTAATTAAGAATCCACCTACCAATACAGGGGACACAAATTCAGTCCCTGGTCTGGGAAGATTCCACATGCTCAAAGCCAAGGCTATTGTTCTTACTCTTTTGAAAAGAAAATGTTGGCGTAAGGCGTTAAAGATATTAGCACATATTAAGACCTTCTCTTTGAAGCTGTCAGAATGTCTCTTAATTGCACCTTTGGTATAATCCAAAGCCATCCATTTTCTGTGAATGTTCCACAGACTGTATATTGAGAAATGCTGCATTACCCCCAGTGAACCTCAGACAGTCTTGGCTGGAAGGTGCTATAATCCCATTCTACAGAGGAAGATGTTGAGGATATTGGATAGAAGAGGATCCACCCAGTATCACAGACTGAAGAAGGGCTACATTTTTCAGTTTTGCTCACTCTGACATTTCTGGTCAGGTTTCATGGTTGACCAGAAGGCCTGATCTTGGGCTCTCTGCTCATTATCCATTCTGTCTTCAAAGCAGCTTGGAGACCTTTAAAGATGTCCTTCTCCCTGGGAGGGACAGAGCCTTCTTGTATGAGAGAGTGGAGTGGACATTTCACAGATGAAACAGACTTGAGAATCCCTCCTCTGGCCAGAGAGTCAACCTGCTGGAGTAGCCTGAGCATTATACAAAGATGAAAATACAGCATTCCTAAACCTTCCTAGCAAGCCACCATGGTCCCAGAACCATGATATCCCATCCAGTGGGAAATGGTGGGGGCAAGGAGGGGTTAACTTTTTGCAGGAGACGTCAGAGTGGTCCAGCCCTCATCCCTTGGTCTGTGTGTCCTCTCTCACAACCTTTACTCCTATTGTCTACGGATGTTGTCCCTCTGCCATCTGTCTAGGGTGGCATGCCCAGGATTCCTCTTTGCTTTTAGCCGAAGTATGTTCATGTTCAAAGACACTACTAAACCTCTCCTCCATAAGATCTTTCCAGACCCCATGGTGATCAATACTTTTCCCTTCTTCCTGCGCTCCCACAACATTTGGTATATACCACACTGATAAGAGCTGGAGCAGGGCATGGCAACCCACTCCAGTACTCTTGCCTGGAGAATCCTGTGGACTAGGAGTCTGATGGGCTACAGTCCATAGGGTCACAGGGAGTCTGACACGAATGAAGCGACTTAGCATGCAGCACGCATGCACACTGATAAGAGACACCCCTCTGAATGCCCAGAATAGAATGTAAGACTTAACCAAGAAGAGGAGCTCTATGAACATACATTTCTACACTTTTAATTAAGTATTGCAACTGTTTGTCAGCAACCCCTACTCCTGAGTTTATGAACTACTGTAATTGAAGACAGAGATTTATTAATAATTTTAGTTGCTCTGACAGAGCTACAGTTCAAGGGAAGTCTCATTATTTTCTGAAGTATGTTGAATAAATAGTTGTTACATTGAATAAACCTGGGTGGATATAGTTCACAGCTTGTGAACTTTGAAAAATTGTTTTCATGAATGTGATTTAATTAGTTTCAAATAAACCTATTTCCCAGACATTCATCAAGCACTTCTTATAAGCCAGGCATTATACCAAGTGTGAAATACAAGATCAGTATGGCTTGCCTATCCTTGGGAAACTCAGATGCAAGTGAGGCAACTGGACATAAACATAAATAAACACAATAGAGTATGAGATGGGTGAAAATGGAGGTAGATTCAAGACAGAAACATTGTGCACAAAAGCCAATGGTTACTTTTAATAGGTGAGAGGAAGGGAAGACTTTAGGCAGAAACTGACTCCTGAATTGAACTCTGAACATGACAAGAACTCAAGTAGGGCACATTCCAGGCAGAGAGAACAAAATAGAGGTATAAAACCTCAAGGGTCTTTTCACAGTATCCCAAACTGATAGAAATCACTTTTTTATTTAGACATGTTCGTTAAATGCTTACAAACACAAACTCCATGCTAGGCACTGCAGTAGTGAAAAAGACAGGTAAGGTCCTAAGGTTCACAGAATTTCCACTCTGGAGCAGGAGACCATAAACAAATCCCAAACTAATGACTAAAAAGGACTATTTCAACTAATTGTGGCATAAAGAAAACAAGGCATATGATAGAAAATGAAGGGAGAAAGACAGCAATAGTCAGTGGCATTTAGGGAAAGGCTTGAGAATGGGACACTAGAGCTGACACCCAGTGGATGAAGGAACGTTGTCTTATGAGACCCAGCTGAAGAGCATTCCAGAGAGAATAGGATCTGCTAACCCATGAGGGCAAGTGAGCTTGGTATGTTTCCAAAATAAAAGAAGTTCATTGTGGTTGGAGGGAGGTGAGCCCCAGCTTTGCTGGGGATACAAAGTTGGGCATGACTAAAGGTTGAAGGCATGAAGTCACTTGCAGATTGCATCGGGATCTTAGGTTGTAATCCAAATGCCGCTGAAAAATATTTTTCTTAAGTTGTATTTTAGAGAAGATGCTTGAGAGTCCCTTGGAAAGTAAGGAGATCAAACCAGTCAATCTTAAAGGAAATCAACCCTGAATACTCTTTGGAAGGACTGATGCTGAAGCTGAAACTTCAATACTTTGGCCACCTGATGCAATCAGCTGACTCATTGGAAAAGAGCCTGATGCTGGGAAAAATTGAAGGCAGGAGAAGGGGATGACAGAGGATGAGATGGTTGGATGGCATCACTGATTCAATGGACATGAACTTGGGCAAATTTCAGGAGATGGTGAGGGACAGGGAAGTCTAGCATGCTGCAGTCCATTTGATCGCAAAGAGTTGGACATGGCTTGGCAATTGAACAACAACAACATATATACAGTGGACTGTTACTCAGCCATAAAGGGAATGAAATTGTGCCATTTGCAGAGATATGGGTGGACCTAGAGACTGTCATAGAGAGTGAAGTAAGCCAGAAAGGGAAAAACAAATATCATATATAAACACATATATGTGGAATCTAGAAAAATGGTATAGATGAAGTTATATGCAAAGTAGAAATAGAGACACAAACTTATGGATACCAAGGGGGTAAAAGGGGGTAGGATGGATTGGGATTTACATAGAGACTTGTCACTCGTGGTGGGGAATTTGACTCTTTGAGCTGAGTGTTAATAAGGTTTTCATCTTACTCATCTTTTGAGTTCTGGGACAGAGTTGACAGATGGGTTGGGGTGGGGTCATGGATAAAGGGCTGGGATACTGGTTTTGAACAGGGAAAATGTTTGGGGCTCTGGCAGTCTTAAGTTCAGATTGTTGTGTGACCCAGGGAAAACTGTTTATGCCTCTAAGACTCAATGTTTATAACTGCGAAGTTTAGAACAGGGTCTGACACATACTAGGTGCTCAATAAATGTTGTTTTCCTTCTTCTCTTCTCCCTTTTCCCTTCTCCACATTTGCTAGAATAAAATGCATGCTTCTATTCTTTAATGTGACAAGCTACTTTCCAAACTGGGCTTATGGGCTCTGAGTACTTATTTGCCTCCAATAACAAGGACTTAAAAAAAAAAAATGAGCGAGTCTGTAATTGCCATATTGGGTAACTGAATCAACACTCATAGGGAGAAGCATCATTTCCAAGGAATGGTTCATTGTGCCACTGGGTTTACTTCCAGCCTCATGCTGACAATGTAAAGCAGTTTACATTAATGTCAATTTACTCTGTGCTACACATTTCACAAACATTGTCTTATCTAATCCCCATAATCTTAAAAGTAGGGACTCAGCCCATTTTACAGATGAGACAACTGAGGATCACAGAAAAGAAGTGACCTGTTTAGTGACACAGAGCTGGGACTCAATCTGGATCCGTTATCCTCCAGTACTACCCTCTTTATCTCCACTTCTGCAAGTCTTGGGAAGACATGGTCATGTCGCTGTTGAGGGAAACATTGTCCAAGAGATCTTTATTAGGTACTCGAGACTCAAGCAGCCAATCAAAAAATTACATTGATTAATTATGGAATAAAGATGTTGAACCTGAAATCAAGTTTCTATATCAGAGCTAACACCTTCAGATATAACTCTCCAGAAAATGCAGGATTTTTTAAAAGTCTTTTAAAAAACAATCAGCATAATTCTGTTCTATTGTTTCAGTGGAGGGTCTGTTTGCAACTCCACCAACAAAATAATTTCTTCTGCATAGGTCCATTTATCTTTCAGGCAACACTGAGCCTGCTACTCCAAGACCAGACAGTGGAGAGTCACATCCACTGTCACCTACCACCTCTTCTTCTTGTCCTTTTCCATCTTCACCCTGTGTGGACCTCAGAAGAATGGCATAAGATGTTTAGATTTTCCATCACCACTCTTCTGATTGAAGGAATCAAACAAAACACGAAGCATTCAAATGAGTTTGTATTTTGGCTCCAGGCTGGCCAGTGCTGAGGGACATCTGACTGGATAGATTGGCTTCTCTGTTTCTCAGTCAACTTACTGATTCCTTCTGGCTTCTAATTTCTTTATCTCCAGGGGTGAGGCCAACACCAAAACTGCTGAGAGAAGTCATAGACTTACTGACAAGCTGTCCATCTTCTCAAATGACCACAGGAGAGTCAGGAATCGATTCTAGCCCTGGGACTAATTTCACCCATGGCTTTTCTAACTTTTAAGAATATGAATCCTCAGCACAAGTTTTATCCCATCTTAATCCATTGGGCATTAATTAGTTTCAAAATGAATGTATCACATCTTTAACCTTGCTTCCTGAAATTTTGGCTTAGAAATTTAGAATTTAAACTTTTAGAATATTTATTCATGCCCTTCAATATCTGGCTCTTTGGGTACACTTTTCATCCTATGGGCTTATATTTATTGCAAAAGCAAAGGGTTCTGTGGACAAAAAGAAATTACCAGCAGTAAAAATTTACTTTACTCCATGCTTATTTTGTGTCAGAAACAAAATAATAGTGTCCAAGCTCTATAAGGTATATGATGATATTATGTTCATCTCGACTTTATAAAAGAGAAAGAGGAGGTGTATAGAGGTAGAGACTAATTGGGGCTTCCCTAATATCTCAGTCAAAGGCTTTGGCATAGTCAATAAAGCAGAAATAGATGTTTTTCTGGAACTCTCTTGCTTTATTGATGATCCAGCGGATATTGGCAATTTGATCTCTGGTTTCTCTGCCGTTTCTAAAACCAGCTTGAACATCTGGAAGTTCACGGTTCACGTATTGCTGAAGCCTGGCTTGGAGAATTTTGAGCATTACTTTACTAGCATGTGAGATGAGTGCAATTGTGCAGTAGTTTGAGCATTCTTTGGCATTGCCTTTCTTTGGGATTGGAATGAAAACTGACCTTTTCCAGGCCTGTGGCCACTGCTGAGTTTTCCAAATTTGCTGGCATATCGAGTGCAGCACTTTCACAGCATCATCTTTCAGGATTTGAAATAGCTCAACTGGAATTCCATTACCTCTACTAGCTTTTTTCATAATGATGCTTTCTAAGGCCCACTTGACTTCACATTCCAGGATGTCTGGCTCTAGGTGAGTGATCACACCATCGTGATCATCTGGGTCATGAAGATCTTTTTTGTACAATTCTTCTGTGTATTCTTGCCACCTCTTCTTAATATCTTCTGCTTCTGTTAGGTCCATATCATTTCTGTCCTTTATCGAGCCTATCTTTGCATGAAATGTTCCTTTGGTATCTCTAATTTTCTTGAAGAGATCTCTAGTCTTTCCCAATCTGTTGTTTTTCTCTATTTCTTTGCACTGATCACTGAGGACGGCTTTCTTATCTCTCCTTGCTATTCTTTGGAACTCTGCATTCAGATGGGAATATCTTTCCTTTTCTCCTTTGCTTTTCGCTTCTCTTCTCTTCCAAGCTCTCTGTAAGTCCTCCTCAGACAGCCATTTTGCTTTTTTGCATTTCTTTTCCACGGAGATTATCTTGATCCCTGTCTCCTGTACAATGTCACGAACCTCTGTCCATAGTTCATCAGGCACTCTGTCTATCAGATCTAGTCCCTTAAATCTATTTCTCTCTTCTACTGTATACTCATAAGGGATTTGATCTAGGTCATACCTAAATGGACTAGTGCTTTTCCCTACTTTCTTCAATTTAAGTCTGAGTTTGGCAATAAGCAGTTCATGATCTGAGCCACAGTCTGCTTCTGATCTTGTTTTTGCTGACTGTATAGAGCTTCTCCATCTTTGGCTGCAAAGAATATAATCAATCTGATTTCGATGTTGACCATCCGGTGATGTCCACATGTAGAGTCTTCTCTTGTGTTGTTGGAAGAGGGTGTTTGCTATTACCAGTGCGTTCTCTTGGCAAAACTCTATTAGCCTTTGCCCTGCTTTATTCTGTACTCCAAGGCCAAGTTTGCCTGTTACGCCAGGTGTTTCTTGACTTCCTACTTTTGCATTCCAATCGGATCACAATAAACTGTGGAAAATTCTGAAAGAGATGGGAATACCAGACCATCTGACCTGTCTCTTAAGAAACCTGTATGCAGGTCAGGAAGCAACAGTTAGAACTGGACATGGAACAACAGACTGGTTCCACATAGGAAAAGGAGTACGTCAAGGCTGTATATTGTCACCCTGCTTATTTAACTTATATGCAGAGTACATCATGAGACACGCTGGGCTGGAAGAAACACAAACTGGAATCAAGATGGCTGGGAGAAATATCAATAATCTCAGATATGCAGATGACACCACCCTTATGGCAGAAAGTGAAAAAGAACTAAAGAGCCTCTTGACGAAAGTGAAAGAGAAGAGGGAAAAAGTTGGCTTAAAGCTCAACGTTCAGAAAACTAAGATCATGGCATCTGGTCCCATCACTTCATGGGAAATAGATGGGGAAACAGTGCAAACAGTGTCAGACCTTATTTTGGGGGGTTCCAAAATCACTACTGATGGTGATTGCAGCCATGAAATTAAAAGACGCTTACTCCTTGGAAGGAAGGTTATGGCCAACCTAGATAGCATATTTAAAAGCAGAGACATTACTCTGCCAACAAAAGTCCGTCTAGTCAAGGCTATGGTTTCCCAGTGGTCATGTATGGATGTGAGAGTTGGACGGTGAAGAAAGCTGAGCACCACAGAATTGATGCTTTTGAACTGTGGTGTTGGAGAAGACTCTTGAGAGTCCCTTGGACTGCAAGGAGATCCAATCAATCCACCCTAAAAGAGATCAATCCTGGGTGTTCATTGGAAGGACTGATGTTGAAGCTGAAACTCCAATACTTTGGCCACCTCATGGGAAGAGTTGACTCATTGGAAAAGACCCTAATGCTGGGAAGGATTGGGGGCAGGAGGAGAAGGGGACGACAGAGGATGAGATGGTTGGAGGGCATCACTGACTCAATGGACATGGGTTTGGGTGGACTCTGGGAGTTCATGATGGACAGAGAGCCCTGGAGAGCTGCAATTCATGGGGTGGCAAAGAGTCGGACATGACTGAGTGACTGAACTGAACTGAACTGAACTGAACTAATAGCTCAGTTGGTCAAGAATCTGCTTGCAATGCGGGAGACCCCAGTTTGATTCCTGGGTCAAGAAGATCATCTGGAGAAGAGATAGGCTACCCACTCCAGTATTCTTGGGCTTCCATTGTGACTCAGCTGGTAAAGAATCCTCCTGCAATGTGGGAGACCTGGGTTCGATCCCTGGATTGAGAAGATCCCCTGGAGAAGGGAAAGGTTACCCACTCCAGTATTCTGGCCTGGAGAATTCCATGGACTCTATATTCCATGGGATCGAAAAGAATAGGACATGACTGAGCCACTTTCACTTTCACTTTCATAGAGGTTAATGAACTTGCCTGAGCCCTCATAGGAAGTCACAGAACTGGGATTAACCCCCAGGTCTGTTTGACTCTACAGCTTGTTCTGACTACTGCTTTTTATTGCCATGACCACTAATTAAGTACCTAAGCATTGTGCTTCACAAGAGATTGCTGAAGGAAACAAGCATTCATAGTAAGGTGTCAAGCACTGGGCAAGCGTCAGTTAGTGCCCTAACCTCATCCCTGTTTTACCAACAAAGAAGCTGAGGCTCAGAGACTGAAGTGACTTGCCCAAGATCAAATGACTTGGTGGTGCTGCTGGGGCTGGAACTGTAGTCCCTCTGACACCTTACACTTTTATTTATCTAGAGTTCTTGTAGTTGGAGCAGCAGCATCTAGGAACTTGTTAAAAATACAAATTGGTGGGCTCGACCCCAAACCTACTGAATTAGACTCTGAGCTATTTAATGCATGACCTCTTTGACTGTGTGGATCATAACAAACTGTGGAAAATTCTTAAAGAGATGGGAATACCAGACCACCTGACCTGCCTCCTGAGAAATCTGTATGCAGGTCAAGAAGCAACAGTTAGAACTGGACATGGAACAACAGACTGGTTCCAAGTCGGGAAAGGAGTCGGACACCACTGAGCGACTGAACTGACTTTTTGAAATTTCCCAGTGATATTTCAAATATAATTGCATGTACACATATACCTTTTTAATTTTTTAAACTTTTTATTTTATGTTGGAGTATAGTTGATTAACAATGTTGTGTTGGTTTTAAGTATACAGCACAGTGATTCAGTTTTTCAAATCCTTTTCCCATTTAGGTTGTTACATAATATTGAGCAGAGTTCCCTGTGCTATACAGTAGGTCCTTGTTGGATATCCATTTTAAACATAGAAGTGTATACACGTCAATCCCAAACTCCCTAACTATTCCTCCCCTTGCTGTCCCCCTGATAACCATAAGTTCATTGTCTAAGTCTCAGTTTGTTTCTGTTTTGTAAATACGTTCATCTGCATCATTTTTTTAGATTCCACATATAAGTGATATCATATGATATTTGTCTCTCTCTGTCTGACTTACTTCACTCAGTATGACAATCTCTATGTCCTTCCAAAGGAGAAATTATGTATTTCCTGCCATGTTAATAAACAAGGATGTCACAGCCATCAGCGATTCTGGCCCTCCAAATGTGAATTTCTAAGCCCTGTCAGTCAGTTCAGTCACTCAGTCTTGTCCAACTCTTTTCGACCCCATGGACTGCAGCAGTCCAGTCTTCCCTGTCTATCACCAACTACTGGAGCTTGCTCAAACACATGTCCATCAAGTCGGCGATGCCATCCAACCATCTCACCCTCTGTTGTCCCCTTCTCCTCCCACCTTCCATCTTTCCCAGCATCAGGGTCTTTTCCAATGAGTCAGTTCTTCACATCAGATGGCCAAAGTATTGGAGTTTTAGCTTCAGCATCAGTTCTTCCAATGAATATTCAGGACTGATTTCCTTTAGGATGGACTGGTTGGGTCTCCTTGCAGTCCAAGGGACTCTCAAGAGTCTTCTCCAACACCACAGTTCAAAACCCTCTATTCTTCGGTGCTCAGCTTTCTTTATAGTCCAGCTCTCACATCCATACATGCTGCTGCTGCTGCTGCTAAGTCGCTTCAGTCGTGTCCGACTCTGTGCGACCCCATAGACAGCAGGGCACATGACTACTGGAAAAACCACAGCTTTGACTAGGTGGACCTTTGTCGGCAAAGTAGTGTCTCTACTTTTTAATATGCTGTCTAGACTGGTCATAGCTTTTCTTCCAAGGAACAAGGGTCTTTTAATTTCATGGCTACAGTCATCTGACATCTGCAGTGATTCTAAAGCCCAAGAAAATAAAGTGTCTCACTGTTTCTATTGATTCCCCATCTATTTGTTATGAAGTGATGGGACGGATGCCATGATCTTAGTTTTTTAAATGTTGAGTTTGAAGCCAACTTTTTCACTCTCCTCTTTCACTTTCATCAAGAGATTCTTTAGTTCTTCTTCACTTTCTGCCATAAGGATGGTGTTATCTGCATATCTGAGGTTATTGATATTTCTCATGGCAATTTTGATTCCAGTTTGTTCTTCATCCAGCTTGGCATTTCACATGATGTACTCTACATATAAGTTAAATAAGCAGGGTGACAATATGCAGCCTTTTTGTACTCCTTGCCCACTCTGTTGTTCCAGGCCCAGTTCTAACTGTTACTTCTTGACCTGCATACAGACTTCTCAGTAAGCATGTAAGTTGGTCTGGTATTCCCATCTCATTAAGAATTTTCCACAGTTTATGATCCACACAGTCAAAGACTTTGGCATAGTCAATAAAACAGAAGTTGATATTTTTCTGGAACTCTCTTGCTTTTTTGATGATTCAGCAGATATTGGCAATTTGATCTCTGGTTCCTCTGTCTTTTCTAAATTCAGATTGAACATCTAGAAGTTCATGGCTCATGTACTGTTGAAGCCTGGCTTGGAGAATTTTGAGAATTACTTTGCTAGCGTGTGAGATAAGTGCAATTGGGTGGTAGTCTGGACATTCTTTGGCATTGCCTTTCTTTGGGATTGGAATGAAAACTGACCTTTTCCAGGCCTGTGGCCACTGCTGAGTTTTCCAGATTTGCTGGCATATTGAGTGCAGCACTTTCACAGCATTATCTTTTAGGATTTGAAATAGCTCAACTGGAATTCCATCACCTCCTCTAGCTTTGTTCATAGTGATGCTTCCTAAGGCCTACTTGACTTGCATTCCTGGATGTCTGGCTCTAGGAGAGTGATCACATCATTGTGGTTCTCTGGGTCATGATGATCTGTTTTGTACAGTTCTTCTGTGTATTCTTGCCACCTCTTCTTAATATCTTCTGCTTCTGTTAGGTCCATACCATTTCTGTCCTTTATTGTGCCCATCTTTGCATGAAATGTTCCCTTGGTATCTCTAATTTTCTTGAAGAGATCTCAAGTCTTTCCCATTCTATTGTTTGCCTTTATTTCTTTGCACTGATCACTGAGGAAGGCTTTCTTATCTCTCCATGCTATTCGTTAGAACTCTGCATTTAGATTGGTGTATCTTTCCTTTTCTCCTTTGCCATTCGCTTCTCTTCTCAGCTATTTGTATGGCCTCCTCAGACAGTCATTTTGCCTTTTTGTATTTCTTTTTCTTGGGGATAGTCTTGATCACTGCCTCCTGTACAGTGTCACGAATCTCTGTCCATAGTTCTTCAGGCACTCTGTCTATCAGATCTAGTCCCTTGAATCTATTTGTCACTTCCACTGTATAATCATAAGGGATTTGATTTATATCATACCTGAATGGTCTAGTGGTTTTCCCTACTTTCTTCAATTTAAGTCTGAATCTGGCAATAAGGAGTTCACAATCTGAGCCACAGTCAGCTCCCGGTCTTGTTTTTGCTGACTGTATAGAGCTTCTCCATCTTTGGCTGCAAAGAATATAATCAATCTGATTTTGGTGTTGGCCATCTGGTGATGTCCATGTGTAGAGTCAGGAAAAAACAATACCTGTCATCCAGCAGCTATCGGGCACCTGCCACTGCCTGTGCCACTCCCTCTGCTGAACCAGGAACTAATGCTGTGAAAAATCCAGTGGCAGAATGCTGGCCCCAGGTAGCTGAGATGCATATGGCAGAAATGCTGTCAGTGAGCCCAGACTCTTGCATCTTCCCATACATAGAAAAGAGCTAAATATCTTAACTTGGGATATCTGGTTTTCCTAAATTAATAATAATACTTTGATAGTCAAGCTCCTTGCCCCTTGTTGCAAACTTCTATATAACCTGACTCCTCCGCATGGTATCCTCGGAATAGTTCTCTCAGGGTTACTTGAGATGCTGTCTCCGCGACTTAAAGTTCTAAAAATTTCCACCAAACAAAACATAACTCTCATCTTTTAGGCTAAGACTATTTTTTTTAGCTTGACACATGTTGCTGAAAATGGCATGATTTTATTCTTTTCGATGGCTGAGCAATATTCCATTGTATATATGTACCACATCTTCTTTATCCATTCCTTTGTTGACGGATGTTTTGATTGTTTCCATATTTTGGCTATTATAAACAGTGCTGCAATGAATATTGGGGTGAATGTATCCTTTCAGACCATATTTTCCTCTGGATATGCCCAGGAGTGGGATTGCAGGATCACATGGTAACTCTATTCGTAATTTTTGAGGAAACCTCCATACTGTTCTCCACATTGACTGTATTGATTCACATATTTACATTCCCAACAACAGTGTAGGAGGCTTCCATTCTCTCCATACCCTCTCCCGCATTTACTGTTTGTGGATTTTTTGATGACAGCTATCTTGACTGGTGTGAGGTCATATCTCACTGTAGTTTTTATTTGTATTTCTCGAATAATCAGCAACGTCATCAAAACAAACAACACTATCAAAAAAATGGGCAGAAGACCTACACAGACATTTCTCCAAAGAAGACATACAGATGGTAAAGAGGCGCATGAAAATATGTTATACCTTTTTCACTTTCTTTTAAGGAAAGCAATGCTGATCTCTATATTAATTTGCAATTTTCTATTTTTATTGTCATCATTTATCCTAGATATCTGTCTATGTCAATATACAAAGATCTGCAGCATTCCTTTCCTGAAGCAGCTTTATTGAAATATAATTTACATAATATAACATTCATTCACTTTAAGTGTACAACTCAATGACCTGTAGTAAATTCACCAGTTGCACAGGCATCACTGTGATCCAATTTTGGTACTTCTCCATTACCCCTAGAAGGAACCTTGGGCTCATTTGCAGTCACTCTCTATTCACAGTCCCAACCCTAGGGAGCAATTCATTGCCTGGGAATTTTCTTATTCTGGACATTTCATATAAATGGAATCATACAATATGTGGTCTTTTGCATCAGCTTCCTTAACTGAGCACAGTGTTTTTGTGGTTCATTGTGTCACATTCATTTTTGGTCCTTTTATGACTGAGCAGCAATCTGTGGCAAGGATGTACTATATTGATTTCCGTTCCCCAGTTGATGGACATTCTGGTTATCTCCAACTTTTGGCTATTATGAACAATGCTATGAACATTCTTGGACAAGTTCTTTGTGTGGATGTATATTTTCCTTTCTCTTTGGTGAATTCTTTTCACCAGAGAGCCTGTTTCTGTTACCTAAATGTACCATAAATTATTTAAACTTTTAATTTTGGGGACATTAACTTTCTCTTTTTCTGTCTGTCTCTCTGTCTCTCTCTCTCTGGCTGTTATAAAAATGCTGCCACAGATATTCCTGTGTTTGTGCTACTGTTTCTGTAGCATCAAAAACACAAAAAAGGGAAAAGATTTACAATAGGCAAGATATAAACAACGTAAGTGTCCCTCAGTAAATGAATGGATAAAGAAGACATGATACACACATACACACACACACACACAGGAGTATTACTCAGTCACAAAGACGAATGAAATCCTGCCGTTTGTGACAACATGGGTGGGCCCAGAGACTAAGTAAAGTCAGACAGAGAAAGACAAACACTGTATGATTTCACTTATATGTGGAATCTAAAAAAGAAAAAAAAATGAACAAACAATAAAATAGAAACAGGAGTTATATCTACAGAAAACAAACAGGTGGTTGCTCGAAGTGAAGGAGTTGGGGAGGAGGGAGACTAAGAGATAGAAACTTTCAGTTGCAAAAGAAATGAATTATAGACATGAAATAAACAGTGTGGGGAATATCATCAATAACTGAGTAATTTCTTTGTGTGGTGACACATCATGACTAAACTTGGCATGGCGTTCGTTTTGAAATGCATAGAAATATCAAATCACTCTGTTGTGTAACAAGAACTAATACACTGTTGTAAGTCAATTATACCTCCAGAACAAACAAACAAACTCATAGAAAAAGAGTCAGATCTGAGGTTACCAAAGGTGGAGATGAGGGGAGGGAGAATTGGATGAAAGCAGTCAAAAGGTATAAACTTCCAGTTATAAGATAAATAAGCACTAGGGATATGATGTACAACATGATAAATATAATTAGCACTGCTATACGTTATTTATGAAAGGGCTTCCCTTGTGGCTCAGCGGTAAAGAATCCACTTGCTAATGTAAGACACACGGATCCTATCCCTGAGTTGGGAAGATCTCCTGGAGAAAGAAACAACAACCCACTCCAGTATTTTCGCCTGGGAAACCCCATGGACAGAGGAGCCTGGTGGGCTACAGTCCATGGGGTCACAAAAAGACTCAGATGCAACTTAGCAAATAAATAACAACATCATATATGAAAGTCGCTGGGTGGCACAGTTGTAGAGAATCTGCCTGCAATGCAGGAGATACAAGAGACATGGGTTTGATTCCTGAGTTGGAAAGTTTCCATGGAGAAGGAAATGGCAACCCACTCCAATATTCTTGCCTGGAAAATTCCATGGACAGAGGAGACTGGCGGGCTACAGTCCATGGGGTCGCAAAGAATCGGGCACAGTAGTGACTAAACATCAATAACAACAATAGTTGATGCACAATATTATACAAGTTACAGGTATACAATACATACCTATAATTTTTACAGGTTATACTCCATTTGCAATTATTATAATATTTTGTCTATATTCCTCATGTTGTACAATACATTCTTCCAGTTTATTTTATACATAACAGTTTGTACCCCTTAACCTTCTCTCCCTATGTTGTGCCTTTCCCTTTCCTCTCCACACTGGTAACTGCTATTTTATTCTCTGTAAGTGAGTCTGCTTCTTTCTTGTTATATTCACTAGTTTGTTGTATTTTTTAAATTTGATATGAAAGTGATAACTTACGGCATTTTCTTTCTCAATTTCTTCTGACATAGTATTTTCCAAGTCCATCCATATTCGTGCAAATGGCAAAATTTCATTCTTTTTATGGCTGAGTAATATTCCATTGTGTGTGATACCACTTCTTTATCTTTTCGTCTGTTGATGGACACTTGGATTGCTTCCATATCTTGGCAGTTATAAATAATGCTTCTATGAATATTAAGGTGTGTGTATCTTTTCTAATTAGTGATTTTCCTTTTTTTTGGATATATACCCAGGAGTGGAATTGCTTGGTCATATATTAGTCCTAGTTTTAGTTCTTTTAGTATTTTAGAGTTTTTCTATATTGTTTTCCACAGTGGCTGTACCAGCTTACATTTCCACCAATAGTGTACAAGGGTTCCCTTTTCTCCATGTGCTCACCAACATTTGTTATTTGTGTTCTTTTTGATGATAGTCATTCTGACAGGTGTGAAGTGATATTTCACTGGGGTTTGCATTTCCCTGATATTGGCAATGTTGAGCATCCTTTCGTGTTTGGCCATGTCACTTTAATGCTTTTCAGTCTTCTCATCTGTAAAATGATCACAATTTTGGGACCCATCTCAGTATCATCTTGAGCATGAAAAGAGATAGTGCATGAAGAGTGCTTAGCACAGTGTTTGGCACTTGGGAAACAAGTTGTGGGTGTTACCATCATAGAAAAGAAACAGCAACTCATTTGGAGTCAAACATCTGGGACTCCAGTCCTGGTTCTGACACTGAATCACTACACGGCCATGGCAACCGGCCTCAGCTCTCTGGGAACTGGGGCTTCCCAGGGGGCGCTAGTGGTAAAGAACTTGCCAGCCAATGCAGGAGATGGGAGAGGTGCGGGCTCTATCCCTGAGTCAGGAGGATCCCCTAAAGGAGGGCATGGCAACCCACTCCAGTATTCTTGTCTGGAGAATCCCATGGACAGAGGAGGCTGGGTGCGTTGCAGTCCGCGTGGTCGCACAGAGTCAGACATGACTGAAGCAACTCAGCACGTGTGACAGTGACGGTAACCTGTATGGAACATTTATTAAGTTCCAGGCACCACACCGAGCCCTCTGCCTCTGTCGTCTTTATCATCTTTCCCACAAACCCCAGGTAGTAGATTCTTATATGACCCCGCATTTTAAGTGGGGAACTGAGACTAAGAAAGGAACAGCAAGTGGCCCAAAGCCACGTAACTTGTAAGTTCTAAGATTTGAACCCTAAATTACTACACTTAACGCTCATTTCTTTCATTAGCAACATATATTTAATGATATCATGTAGCAGAAACATTTCGAGAACTATAAAGCACTAAGAAACGATGGATATTGTGGTTGCCATTCCTTGACTATAGAAAACATATTTATGGAGGCTTGATTTCTGCCAGGTGTCCTACACTGGGTGGGGGCTAGCAGACTCTCAGTCCCAGGCCTTGCAGAGCCTCCTGAGGGGAGGAGGAGGTATCAAGTTTCCCTTTTTTTTTTTTTCCAGCAAAGCTGGAAAAAAAAAGTTGGAATTCTCATTTCCCTAATGCTGTATATGAAAAGCTAGCAAGATTCACACCTCTGGCTGGCAAGAAGAACCCAGCTCTAAGACAGCACTCCATGTTGCAAGTTCCTAGGCTGTTGGATTCTTGGAGGTGGGAAGGGAACAGACGTCCACTGGGAACTGGACCAGGCTCCCAGATGCTGGTTCCTTTTACCATCGCCACAGCCCCGTTCAGCAAGGATGGTTTTCTGTGTTTCTCTCTAAGCACGAGTGCCCACAGTAGGTGAGAGCCAGGCTGGTACCCTAAGGGAGTCCATGCTCCACCCCCATCGCAGCTGCTCCAGGTGGGCTTTCCTCACTGAACCCC
This sequence comes from Giraffa tippelskirchi, assembly GCF_054371585.1. NCBI lineage: Eukaryota > Metazoa > Chordata > Mammalia > Artiodactyla > Giraffidae > Giraffa > Giraffa tippelskirchi. The sequence goes on from NC_137281.1 coordinate 72,817,412, forward strand.
CTGAGCCTCCTTCCCCCCACCTTTCCCCAGGCCTGCACATCAGCAAGAAGCATGAAGCTCCCTATCACTGTGGATGGGCAAAGGGACACCTGCAGAGGAGGCACGCCATGTCTTGGCTCCACCATCTCCTTCCGTGTCACTCACCAATTGCTGGTGGCTGCTGGTGCTCAGTCACAGAGATGCTGCCCCATCCCAGGTTTGTTCCAGATCCTGAATTACTGCTTAAAGCAACGTGCCTGCCTGCAGCAAGCAAACAGTCCTACCTTGTCTCAAGACCTTGGTCCTTGTTACGGTGCATGACAGGGGCCACTTAGCTACTGGATTTTTTAAAAAAGACAGCTTGCTATAGCTTGTCTGCATTCCTTTTCCATTCTGAGTGTTTAAAAAAATCCAGCCATTGAGTATTCCTAAGAGATTTACCTTCAATGAATCTCTCAGTAGCTCAGTCAGCCAGCCTTGCCCAGGGGTTGTGCTCAGTCGTGTCCGATTCTTTATGACCCTATTGACTGTAGCCCGCCAGGCTCCCCTGTCCATGGGATTCGCCAGGCAGGAATACTGGAGTGGGTTGCTGTTTCCTCCTTCAGGACCTTGCCCAGGTACCTGTCACCTATCAAACGTTTCTTACTCTGGGCCAGAACCTGTGCTACAGGTCAGAGGACAAGAGAAGTGAAGCAGTTGTCCTGTGGGTCTCCTAGTCTGTGGTCCCAAGTCTCTGGGATTCAGAACTGCGGTGGGTTGCAGAGGAGCTGGGAGGGGAGGCAGTGGCCAGAGTGTACCTGTAGACCACTTTCCGAACTTGGCTGGGAGGGAAAAGAGAGCACATTTGAGGTTGGAAGCAATGAAGTCAGGGGCAAGGCAGTGGCTGGAGAAACGGGAGAAGAAGTGATGTGGAGTTCAGGGGGAGTGGCAAGGAGAGTGCAATTCTGGTGGGGAGAGGGGAACAGGGGCCACCTCTTTATGGCTTCATGAAAGGAAGTGCTGATACAAACAAAAGAAAAATCAGTACTTTTCTTGGTCCAAATAAAAAGTATCTTTTTGCCCCTTATCTGGGGCAACAAATTTCAGTTTGGATGTTAGACAGACTAGGTTCTGGATCCCAGAGTGATGAGCTTTGGTTTTTAGAACCAGAATCTCTGCTCATCCATAGAGCTAAGATGGCACACTCATCTTGGGGCTGGGGCAGATTTAGTGCCATCAACCCTCCACCTTCAGATCTCTTTCACTCCTGTCTTTTGCTGCATCTCCTTGGCTATACATGCCTAGGTACCATGTTATCTGTTATCCCCGCAAATGACATTATCTTTTTTTCTGTGCTCAGCCATCTAAATCTCCCCTAACACTTTTCCTCTGTGCTGCTGATTCAATGTGTATAATTCTGGATGTAAAACAGTCTTCACAAATTATGTTTCTCTGATAATGATGTTTCCCCTCAGAGAGCAGATCCACAAGAGGTTAGTGGATACAATGAACAATATATGCTATCACTGGATAAAGGCAGATGCATTACTCCTTTGACATAGTATTCTGGAATAAAAAAGAAACGAAATGGATTATCTCCCTGTTCTTTCCTTTGAACCTTAGAGAAATGAAAATGTAAGTAGAAGTTTTCAGGTTGAAGATAACTTGAAGAGGAGACACAAAGTTTTATGGCTGAATCGGTCTAAGAAATGTATTATGCACACTCTGAGCATTTGGAGCAAACTGGAGGTTCAGAGTTGAATGGTCATGATTACAGTTTTGCCTTTTCAGAGACTCAGGGACCATTGGTGACTCAGTCGATTTCAACAGGACAATATTCTGAGACATTAGCCAAAGTTGTCTCGCAGTTCATGCCTGCTCCACTTCTTTGTACCCATTTCACATCTGCCACTTTCAAGGAACACATAACCCTGCACTCAGGAGGAGAACATGTGTAACCAAGAAAAATTATTGGCAGATTCCAAAATAAACTCTTGAAACACAGAATAACTTTCGTTAAAATTTAGGCTACTAATCACAAGAGTTTAGAATTTTGAGACAGAAATGCCTTATCTTTCTTTTTTTTTTTTTTTTAAGTTAAAAAATGTGGCTTCATAAAGCCCCTGGGCTGGAGGACTTAGTGTCAATTATTGCTTTCATGTACAAGGACTGAGGTAGAACAGTTTCCATCTTAGACTTAGTAAATATCGTGTTGGTTACGGTAGAAACAGATGAGGGCAGAGAGGGAGGCCTAAGGGAAATGTTTCTCAGAGAACCTCAGACAGAGTCCTGGGATGGGAACAACAGAGGTCTCAGATGTGTATGTGGGGACCAGAATCAGAAGGCTCCCATGATTCACATCACATCTGAAAGCCTGGGAAGAAACAGCCTGGCAATGCCTCAGGGCCAGCTTGAAGGCAGAAGAGCAGTGGCTGTGGTAGGGCAGAGGCTCCTCGCCATGCCTGTGGTCAGGGAAAGGAAGGTGCACCCGGAAGCCAGGGTGGTGGGTGTGTTTCTCAAATTTAATTTAGATCATCCTGGGAGAAGGAAAGGAGAAAATAGAGAAAGAGGAATCTAAATGGATACAAGAGTGTGAATTTTTTTTTTTTTTTTTTGCCACGCCACCTGGCATGCATTCTGAGCAGGGATTGAATTCGTGTCCCCTGCAGTGAAAGTGTGGATTCTTAATCACTGGACTGCCAGGGAAGTTTTTTTTTTTTTTTTTTTTTTTTTAACATTTTTAAGTGACTGAGTTTACCTTGAATTTGCATGATTCAGTTTCTTCCTTCCCAGAAGAATATGAGTGCTCAGAATTCTAAGTTAAATTAGATCATAGACAAAAATGTCTCCTTTTTGCCTGCCTGAATTTGAGGCTGAAATTCAAATTCATTACACAAGTAGAAAGATACTGACAGTACAGCATAGTGAACCCTAGAGTTTAGGTAAAAGCTGAAGAAGCAGCCAGAGCATTTTGGGCGGGAAGTGAAATCTGTAGTTCTTCTAGCCATAGCTCAATTCATCAAGGTCACTGGCTGTAAAGCTTAGAGCCAGATCATTAGCGATGATATAATCCTGCTCCGTTTCCAGACGGGAAACTGGAAGCTCAGTTCAGTCCAAGTTCATATAAGCAGCCCAGACAGAATCAGCCTGAATCTCGGGATTTCTGACAACTGGTCCGGAGCTGTTCCACCTCACTGTGGTAACAAATCCCCCTCTTGTGCCTCTTCCCCTTATTCCTTGGGCGGTTTTGAAGAGTGGGAAGACGTTTAGAGACTTCTCTGGATTTGAAAGGAAAATTAACACCGAGTTAATATTGACCTTAATAGGAACATGAAATCCCATTAGAAAGTTCATCTGTGATAACAGTAGAAAAATAAATTGATCCTGAAGCATTCTGAGATTATCCCAAAGGATCTCACCTCTAACACTCACCCAAAGCCACAATCTGCCCTAAGTCATCTCAAGTCTGGAAAGAACACTTGAGTAGGGAAACTTAAATCTTTTCCTAGGTTCAATGGAAAAGATGATCACCTTTCCAGTCACAATCAGTCCATGGTGTTTGCCTGAACTGCTCAGACAAGATCAAAGTTACAATTTAAACTCGTAACTTTAAGTGAGTACATGACATGGTTTGTGACAGCTTTTCTTCTGTGAGCCCAAAGTACTGACATTATCAAGATAAATGCAGGAGATAGAGTTGCTATAACTTGTAATTGCAACTTATATAACTAATATGGACTTTATGTTTTCATGTTGGAAAGTAAGAAAAAGATAGAATCTAAGATGTGTCATAGGATATGATCCCACAATGGTAGTGTCGTTTATCGGTATGTGCAATTATTGTTTGGGTAAGGGTTTCCAATCTACCATGAACCTCTCACACATAAGATGCTTTTCATGTATAATAAGGATCTGTGTTTCACTAATAGGCTCAGAAGTTGAGGTTGCTTTTCTAAGGTCACAGGGCCTATAAATGGCAATGGAATTTGAACTCTGTAAGTTTACCTGACTTCCAAGCCTGCACTCTCTTCTCTATATTTGGAATGTCTGAAACACAAGTGCCCCAATTAAAGGTTGCGAGCCATAGAGATAGCGTAATCTACCATCTAATCTTGGTATATTTTGAGAGGAAAGATCTGTGGCAGTGCTATTAATGATTAAGTCAGGTCAACAGGTGACAACTAAGACTGTCCTTAATAAGCCCAAATGCATCATACACAGTATCCCCAAGCCTTCTTGATTGGTTCCACCCAATATTGCTAGGCTATATTGATGAATGAACCACTCATTTGGTTCCATGCATGCTCCCCAGTGCCTTTGACATTCCTTTTTCTAAGGATGTATCACACAGAACAAGAGCAATTTTCCCCTTACCTTTCTTCCATCTAGACTTTGGGTTCCTTGAGGGAGATGATCATTAGACTATCTCTGCCTTTCAGTGTAACATGGAGCTTGGAACAGTCTTAATGTTAACTCAGTAGTGGTTGAATGAATGGTCCAGCTTGGATTCTCTTGTTCAAAGTGCTCTGGGACACATCTCTATGTCTCACAGTGGGGTAGACAGCAGTTTCTTGAAATACAAACAAAGGCTGATTGTGTTCTTTACTTGGTGATATGAATCTCTCTACATTCATTGTGAGAAATATACTTGTCTCTAATGTTGATAATTTTCTGTTATTTCATTAATATTTTAAATAACAACGTATTAATAGCACATAATAATAATGATATTTGCATGACATTTTCACATCCATTATCTAATTTGACTCTTATAATAGCCCTATGATTGAAAGAACCTGTAATGGGCATTTATTCCTTTTATCTGGGCAGCATCTTTTACTTCTGGAGCCAATATGACCACCTTTAGTAAATCATATCTCATATCCTCCTATCAGCCTCTAACAAGTGGTGCAAAGGTGAGTTGTCACCTTCCTCTACCTTGCCTCCCTAGGGCATGACTAGGAGTGGTGATGTAGAGCTAGGCACATGACCCAAACTAGGCGACTTAGAGTTCTGCCCAGGGCCGAGCGCCCTTTTCTCTCTATTAGTGAAGATGGGAAGAAGTGAGCCCCAGAGCTTTAGCAGCTACCATTCCAGCTTCTTGGAGAATTTCATTCTAAGAACAGAAGGGCCAAGAGACGTACGTGCAGAGGAGTCATATTAGAGGAAAAGAGAGAGAGCTGTGATAAGGTTTGAGTCCTTGGATCCACAGCTTCTGTTTTACTAGAAATTTGAAAGGCCTAATAAATCCCCTCTTTTGCCTCAATCACATCAAGCTGGGTTTCTGTCATTTGCAACCCCAAAAGTTCTGACTAACTTAAAGTTATATCCCCATTTCATAGATAAGAAAGTTGAAGGTCAGAGGGTCTTGGTTGCTTGCTCAAGATAAAATGCCAGATTTAGGAATAGAAATAATTATGTTCTTCAGATGCCAAGTTGGGTCTCTCACTAAGCAGTACATTCTTCCTCCAGGGGCCTTTTCTATTTGTGGGCTTTCCTATCATCAAAAAAGAAATTCCCCTTCCCATTGACTTTTTCAAGGGGAACTCTCAGTTTTTGCCTCCCAGGACAACCTCACACCCTCAGATATTTAATAACATATTTTGTTCCTAATCCATTTTTCCTGTTTAATTAAGATTCAACTCAGTTACTCTTTGGCCACTTAGATGAAGTCAAAATGTTTTGATGCAGTACAAAACCAATATGGCCTCCTGCCTGGAGATGTCCTGCGAGCTCAGGAGAAACTCAAATTCTAAACCAACTTTGGACTCTATCCTAGACGAGTGATGCCAAAAGAGCCTAGCCATCTGTATCCAAAGGGAGTCCAGACGTTCCTGCCTTCTGAGGGTGTGAGGCTTGGCCATGTGGAGTTCCATGATAAAAGGAGCCAAATAAACTTGCAGCTGCTGAATCCTTATCATCTTTTCTCACTGTCCCTTTTCCATGGAGCTACCTGCTCTGTGCCATGGCTTTGATTTTGTTCAAAAATGGTACTGCATGCACCAGGAAGACAGCATTTTTATCCTTGTTTTTGTAAGTTATTTGTTTGTCTCATCATTTGAGCTCTATTAATTTGGAGACACCCAGAAACCTCTGTCTGAAGTGGAATGTAACATTCTCGAAATTCCTTCAGGAATTTTTTACAAAAGGGAACACTGAGGCTCAGGGAGGCAAAGTAAATATGAAAATTCTACACTTTCAGTCCAGAAACTTTTTTTTCTCTCTAGTCCCATATGTTCTCCAGCTTCTTGGACATGGCCACCATCCATTTATCTAGTGGCACCACAAAACCAACATTTCTAAAGTGAACTCATCACTTTTATCAGCCAAATCTCTTCCCAGTCTCAGTTTATGATCCATTCATCCATCCATCTGCCTACTCATTAATCTCCATTCATTCAGTATTCAAGTGAGAAACTTGGGTGAATACCAAAAGTGTTAGTGATGGATTCAGGCTTGCATTTGACCTTTGCACTACAAAGTTCATTACTGTAACTTCTCTCACTTCTCCATATATCATCTTGGTTTTAATGATTTTATCTGTAAAATGATGATTTGAATATCGAATCAAGCATGTGACACATTGCATTGCATTTTTGGTAGCCTGGAAAAAAGCATGTCTGTATATTATATATAATGTGGTGTGTGGCACTTGACCATTTAGTGAATGATTAGTATTATTATCATTACTGTTTGCACTATTAATGACACTTATACCTGTACATCTGTAGGTGTACATGCACCAAACACTTTGTATATGTAGATATTTACATATATATACATGCATTATATGTTCACAAGTTCACATTTATAAATGTGCACATGTACACGAATATGTGTGTGTATGAATAATAGATGGACAGGCAAACTGACTAAATGAGATTTTCAAAAGAAAATGTCATTCCTTCCCCAGGGAGAGTCCTTGCAGGTTCACATTTGGGTAGAAGTATTTTAGGTATTATTTAAATATTATTTTAGATATTATTATATCTAACAAGATACACAATTCCAGATATTCAAAACAGATATTTAGGTCATGAAGGAAATCAATATTAGAGTTGGACATGACTTAGCAGCTGAATGGCAACTGGTTATTTGGAATTTATTCTGTGCTGTCACTGTGTTAAGTGCTTCAGACGGGTCATCCATTTAATCTGTGCAATAACACTGAAGAACAAGACTTGGAGTCTTTGCATCACAGGTGAGGGGCATGGTATTTAGAGATTAGCCCTTGTCGCAGGTCACATAGCCTGTCTGTGGCTGAGCTGAGATCCTAGTTCCAGAGCCTGGCTCTTGCTCCCACCCTGTGTCCTCACATCACTACAAACCAATTGCTATTTACAGACACCTCTGCCTTCAGGGTCCTTTTCAATCAGTTACTGTTGGTAATTTTCCAGTTCTGTGTCCCCAAGGTCACAATAGCAGTCTCATGTCTCTTTTTGATCAAGGTCAACTGTTGCTAAGTGATGGATTTTTCAGGTCTCTGCAAAATGGCATTTGAATAGCACTTTACCTCCCAAAGGATCCCAAAATCCCTTCTCAGGTTGCCCTCTCCAGAGGCTGCCTTTAGGGCCCAACCACTGTCTGGCAGCTTGACTGACTCTGTGTTTGGGGTCCCACAGAAAGCTAAGATGGGCAGTGCTGCTCTTTGAACCCCAGAAATGCAGTGTGGAGAGTTCAGAAATGAACTAAGCCAGGTCCATTTTCAAGGTACCCAGTATATACACATTTTCACCTCTGGCTCTCCATGTGAAATGAGATGGAGAAAGCTGTGTTTACCACTGCTCCGTCAGGAGGGGAACAGTTTAAAGAACATTCTCTAGACATAGTGCATGCAAAGTTGTCTTCTACACTGGAAAGCGTTGAAAGTGTTAGTCGCTCAGTCGTGTCTACTCTTTGCAACCCCATGGACTGTAACCCCCCATTTTCCTCTGTCCATGGGATTCTCCAAACAAGAATACTGGAATGGGTAGCCATTCCCCTCTCTAGGGGATCTTCCCGACCCAGGGATCGAACCTGGGTCTCCTGCATTGCAGGCAGATTCTTTAGCATCTGAGCCGCCAGGGTGGGTCCATTAATTTATTCATTTACTGAATACATCCTACTTGAGAAACACTGCTGTCAAGGGCTCACATTTAATCTTCACCACAACTCCAAGATAAGTGCCATTCTTTGTTTTACAGAAGAAGAAATGGATGCAAAAAGGTGAAGCTTCTGATTTAAGGCCATACAGTCTGAGAGTCCTGGAGCTGGGCTTGGAATCCACACACTTGACTCCAAAACTGGAGGTTCAACCACTCTGCAAACTGCCTCTAATATCAGCTGGATGAGGAAAGATGGTGGGGACAGGGGTGTCGTGGTGACTTGGAATCAAGAAGGGACTTGGGAAGGTCATGTCCAAATGGGACTTGTGAACATGCAGGTTTTATATGAAATGCAATGTGATCCTGCCCTAGGATGCCAGAAACCTTAAGTTTAAAAAGTCACAATAAAAATATTGTATGTTTAGTGCAATAGATGGTGTTTTGGGGGGAAGCTGTTGATGCAGCTGAGTTTGTGCTGGAATTGGTTGGGGGTGAGCCTGCCTGTGAGAATGTGGAAGTCAGCAGCCACCTGGGTTACAGGATTGGTGCCAAACAGGGGTGAAAAGGGCATCATTCAATCACATTGTACCATCTAACCCACCATTAAGCCTCTTCATTAACAAGGAGCTTGCATGTGGTTGGCTTCCTTAGAGAAGCTCTTCCTAACTAGTTTAAGCTTAGTAGAAAGCCCATGACATTTGGGATTTGAATTCCATTTAAGTGTTGCCAGGAGGAAGGTAAAAAAAACACACACACACACACAGAGCACTGAGCAGCCCTTCAACTCCTACAGCATCAAAGCACTTTAAAAAGATCTCTAAAGAGACTCTGGGGGTTTTGCAAATTTCTCTTACAAAATAGCATTTTTGTCAGAAATAAGCGAATCAGCAATGCATGAATTAAAATCCTCTTGAAATCCAGATGGATTTTAAGATTGAGGATGAGAAATTTCTTTCCCAAAAGCCAATAAAGTCAGGCCATGGGTGGGCGAGGGAGGGTTGAGGGGGACCATCTCTATGGGAAGTCAAAGTATCCATTAGAAACGTTTTCAAATCTCAGGAAATCATGAAATAACAGGCTTCAGAAAGTTTTGCAAACCAGTTGGTCCTTTTTGTTCAAATCACTCTGTTTTCATGAAATCCTAGTAGACGACCTTCTGTGTGTAAGTGTGTGTTAGTTGTTCAGTTGTGTCCGACTCTTTGTGACCCCATGGACTGTAGCCCACAAGGCTCCTCTGTCCATGGAATTCTCCAGGCAAGAATACTGGAGTGGGTACATTTCCTGCTCAAGGGGATCTTCCCAACTCAGGGATTAATCTCAGTTCTCCTATATTGCAGGCAGATTCTTTACCATCTGAGTCACCAGGGAAGCCCAGATGACCTCCTAGGTGACACCAAAATTTCTCCACAACAGGCCTTATAACTGCAAGTACAAATCTGCCCTCTGATCATTTTTCACTGTGTGAAAAAACAGCTGCTGACATTATGTACAGCCTCTTCTGGTCTGTTTATTTACCAGGGCATGTCCTCACTCAAAGACCTACTGTCTTTGGGATAGAGATGCTACATAATTGGTGTCCTACATAGGTTCAAATAGCACTGACAAGGTTATTCCGAAATCAATCTTGTTTACTCCAGCCTCGTGGCTAAAACGCCAGCAGGGTTCCAGAGGTTGAGGCAGCATCCATCCCTGTGAGGGACGGAAAAGCAGCTGCCCCAAGCACTTTGGGGTGAAGATGCTCCCTCCTCTTGCTACCTCTCCGACGACTACCCCAACCTGCTGGGGGTCCAGGGCTGTACAGTGGGAATCCTGCTCCCAAGCATGTGTGCAAGGGGGACTGCGTTAGGGCATAACCTAATCTATCTCCTCCAGTTATGTCAGCGAAGGAGAGGTTCCATTTAGGAAAGAGGCATTCAATGAACAGGTACTGAACCCAGTTTCTGTTGCCTTTACTTATACTGTTTTATTTAATCCTCTTAAAAGCCTGGAGCAATTTTCTTAGGAATGTTATCCCCATTTTTGAGTTGAGAAATTTCAGGTTCAAAAATAGCCACTTATTTGAGACCCCTGGGTCTTTGGACTCCGAGATTCAATATACACTATTCTGCAACACTTCCTCCTGGGGGAAATGTCGCTGGGGGAAAGGGGGGGTGGGTGTTATATAGATATACTTCCTTAAAGCCATAGGTATAAAATCAACATCTCAGTGTACTAACTAGCCAAAGAAAGCATTTATTGAGTGCTGTGTTCTAGAAGTGGTTCCAAGTGTATAACTCATTTCATTCCCAGAATAGCCCAATGTTTTTATCCCTATTTTACATACAGGGGAGTTTGGGCACAGAACAGGGAGACTAAGGGGCTTATCTAAGCTCAAGGATAAGAGGGGGTTAAAACTAGGATTCAGAATCAAACAGTAAAGTTCTGGCTGCTTTTTCTCTCTAATTTTGTTAGGAAAAATTTCAAACACACAGGAAATTTGAAATAATGCCGCATATCTAACCCCTAGATTCTGCAGTTGCTAGCATTTTCTACATTTATTTTACTACATATCTGTTCATCTATCCATCCATTAATCCATCTTATTTTTCATGCATTTCAGAGTAAGTCATATACATCTGTATATCTCACCCCTAAACACTTCAGTATGGATATCCTTACCTAGAGTTCAGCATTTATTTATGGGTTTTATAAAGACAAAATTTACATAAAGAGAAATGCACAAATCTTAATTGTAACTTTCAGTAAAATCTCACAAATGTATACACCTGTGTTACAAGATATAGAACAAGATGTAGAACATTCCTGTCACCCCAGAAATTTCCTTCACATCCCTCTAATCAATATCTATCCCACTTGCTCCCAGGAAGCCACTGTTCTGACTCTTTTATTATCATAGGTATGCTTTTCCTCTTTCAGAGCTTTATATGAATGAAATCACCCAGTATGGATTTTTTTTTTTTTTTATGGCTGACTCCTTTCACTTGGCATAATGTTTCCAGATTTTTCTGTATTTTGTGGTATCTATAGCTTGGTTTGAGCATTCTTTGGCATTGCCTTTCTTTGGGATTGGAATGAAAACTGACCTTTTCCAATCCTGTGGCCACTGCTGAGTTTTCCAGATTTGCTGGCATATCGAGTGCAGCACTTTCACAGCATCATCTTTCAGGATTTGAAATAGCTCAACTGGAATTCCATCACTTCCACTAGCTTTGTTTGTAGTGATACTTTCTAAGGCCCACTTGACTTCACATTCCAGGATGTCTGGCTCTAGGTGAGTGATCACACCATCGTGATTATCTGGGTCGTGAAGATCTTTTTTGTACAGGTCTTCTGTGTATTCTTGCCACCTCTTCTTAATATCTTCTGCTTCTGTTAGGTCCATATCATTTCTGTCCTTTATCGAGCCCATCTTTGCTTCAACAATACGTGAACCGTGAACTTCAAGATGTTCAAGCTGGTTTTAGAAATGGCAGAGGAACAAGAGATCAAATTGCCAACATCTGGTGGATCATTGAAAAAGCAAGAGAGTTCCAGAAAAACATCTATTTCTGCTTAATTGACTATGCCAAAGCCTTTGTGTGGATCACAATAAACTGTGGCAAATTCTGAAAGAGATGGGAATACCAGACCATCTGACCTGTCTCTTGAGAAACCTGTATGCAGGTCAGGAAGCAACAGTTAGAACTGGATATGGAACAACAGACTGGTTCCAAATAGGAAAAGGAGTACGTCAAGGCTGTATATTGCTTATTTAATTTATATGCAGAATACATCATGAGAAACACTGGGCTGGAAGAAACACAAGCTGGAATCAAGATTGCTGGGAGAAATATCAATAACCTCAGATATGCAGATGACACCACCCTTATGGCAGAAAGTGAAGAGCCTCTTGATGAAAGTGAAAGAGGAGAGTGAAAAAGTTGGCTTAAAGCTCAACATTCAGAAAACTAAGATCATGGCATCTGGTCCCATCACCTCATGGGAAATAGATGGGGAAACAGTGCAAACAGTGTCAGACTTTATTTTTTGGGGCTCCAAAATCACTGCTGATGGTGATCGCAGCCATGAAATTAAAAGACGCTTACTCCTTGGAAGGAAGGTTATGACCAACCTAGATAGCATATTTAAAAGCAGAGACATTACTCTGCCAACAAAGTCCGTCTAGTCAAGGCTATGGTTTTTCCAGTAGTCATGTATGGATGTGAGAGTTGGACGGTGAAGAAAGCTGAGCGCTGAAGAATTGATGGTTTTGAACTGTGGTGTTGGAGAAGACTCTTGAGAGTCCCTTGGACTGCAAGGAGATCCAACCAGTCCATCCTAAAGGAGATCAGTCCTGGGTGTTCATTGGAAGGACTGATGTTGAAGCTGAAACTCCAATACTTTGGCCACCTCATGCGAAGAGTTGACTCACTGGAAAAGACCCTGATGCTGGGAAGGATTGGCAGCAGAAGGAGAAGGGGACGACAGAGGATGAGATGGCTGGATGGCATCACCAACTCAATGGACATAGGTTTGGGTAGACTCCGGGAGTTGGTGATGGACAGGGAGGCCTGGAGTGCTGTGATTCATGGGATCGCAAAGACTCAGACATGACTGAGCGACTGAACTGAACTGAACTGATAGCTTGGTTTTATCTTGCTGAGTGGAGTCCCATTGTACAAATATATCACACTCAGTTTATTCACTACTTACTTACGGATACCTGGACTTTCCCCCTCCCCTTTGGTATTACAATGACTAGGGATGCTGTGAACATTTATGCACTAGTCTTTCTGTTGACATAGGCTTTCATTTTGGGGTTACAACTCAGGGGTCAACTTGATGGTCAAAGGTAGATTTATGTTTAGTTTTATACAAGACAGTCAGACTGCTTTCCAAAGTGGCTGCATACTTTGTATCCCCAGCAGCAGGGTGTGAGCGTTCCAGTTTGGATGCTAAGCAGCTAGCAATCCACTCTGCTGCCTCTCCAAGTGCAAAGCCAACAAACATTCTCAGTTGAATGAGTTCCTAAAGGTCAGAAAAATGGATTTGGCTTTAGCATAGATGACACCTCGGGACAGGGGAAAATTCATTTTCAGGTCTTCAACTTATTTTCCCCCAGAATCTTAGGGGCTGCACCAACAAATGCACAGCCAGTGTGTCTAGCACTCTTGCTGGGTGTCTGACACTCGGTAACCCTTTTGTATATTTCAATATATGAGTACCGTACTGCCCTTCCTTCTTGGAGTCAGGAGCTATATTCGCTCCTATCTCACCAATTCAATGGACAGGAACTTGGGAAACTCTGGGAGACAGTGAGGGACAAGGAGGCCTGGCGAGCTGCAGTCCGTGGGGTCGCAAAGAGTCAGGCACAACTTGGAGACTTAAGAAAAACATTTCACAGTTTAGGAAAGTGAGGCTCAAGGTGGTGAGTAATTCACTTGTGGCCTTCACCAGAGGCAAAGCTGAGATTTGACCCTACTTCTGTCTGACTTCAGTCTGAACATTTTCTACTTCATTCCAAAATCTTCTGCAGCAACGGGGGACAGATTGGAGGAAACTAGGGGCAGTTAAGAGATGAATCGATACATATTGGGGCCCCAAAGCCCCTGATTCCTGGGCAATCTGCAACAAACAGAAGCTATTTTGGACCAGAGTGATGGATGCAACTTTCCTTGGTAACCTTGCTGTTGAGGACTCAGTACTTAAAGGAAATTTGGAAAAATTGAAGATGTAGAGACAGAAAATGTTCTATAAGTAGTGATTGATTCTGCAGTGTGCAATTGCAACTCTGAAACAAAGAAGTGACCATCTTGGGCTCAGGAAACTCAAACACGGGCTGTATATCCACCTAGAGGGGTGAGATGGGGAGGGAGATGGGAGGGAGTTTCAAAAGGGAGGGGATATATGTACACCTATGGCAGATTCATGTTGAGGCTTGACAGAAAACACCAAAATTCTGTAAAGTAATTATCCTTCAATAAAAAATAAATAAATTAAAAAAAAAAAGAAAGAAACAACCATCTTGACATAGAGTGGTATAGGAACAAATAAGAAAAAAAAAAATCCAACATGGGAAGCAAAGAAGGGGAAAGTCATGTCTTTAAAGGTAAAAACTGGAAGGCATCTAAAGATCTACCAACAAGGGGCTGATTAAAAACAAAATAATGGCATATCCATGCCATGGCAAGGAATGAGACCCACCTCTGTGAGCTCTTATGCAATAGTGCCCTGTATACACTTAAAAGGGCTTCCCAGGTGGCTTGGTGGGTAAAGAATCCGCCTGCAATGCAGGAGTTGCAGGAGCCGCGGGTTCGATCCCTGGGTTGGGAATCTCCCCTGGAGAAAGGCATGACAACCCACTCCAGTATTCTTGCCTGGAGAATCTCATAGACAAAGGAGCTGGGCAGGCTACAGTCTACGGGGTTGCAAAGAGTCAGACACGACTGAAGTGACCGAGTATGCATGCATACACTTAAAAAGAGTACAGTACACAAAAGGTCAATTACTTTCTGTAGAGTATGAGCTGATTTGTGTTGAGAAGAATTCTTTTATTCTTATAAAGCATATTTCTAGGAGAACATTTTCTTAACAGTGGTTACCGCTGGAAGAGAAAAAAAAGAGGTGAAGGGCAAGACAGACTTTTCCATGTTTACACTATTGTAAACTCTGCATTTTTAAAAACACTGGCAACATATAGAAACAACTGCAAAAGAAGAGTGAGCTGGGAATCTCTGCAGACAACTTCTTTGTCTCAGAGTCCCAGGGGCTATGCCAGCTTCTTCTCTATGGGAGGATGAGGGGCCCTCCCTCGAGGGGAGCTTTCTCTTCAGTGATCATTTCAGGACTGTCTGTGTGCAGAATGAAGCTTTGCACAACTGCAGGGAGCACCACATCAGCTCCAGGCTGCAGGAAAAGCACTATTCCTGGGGGGCTAGAATTGTGGCCCCTGACACCCCGGCTGCACGGTCTGGGCTCACAACCCACAAGGTTCGATCATGCTGAAGCCTGGCCTTCTGGGACATTCTCGGCCACCTTGGTCTGGGGGGACTGGAGAGAGACGCTCCCTCTGCCTGAGCAGCTGGCCTCTGTCCCTCTTTTGGGACAGAGGACTCGTTCAGTGACAACCTCTTATCATGTCACACTCTGCCCCTAGGGAAGGGATGCATCTAAATCCACGGTCAATCTCATCATTCCACAGCCTCAGACCTTCCACGGCTCCCCTGTGCCTACAGGAGCGCACAGTGCTTCTCTGCATGCTTTTAAAATGCTCATTCCTGGGCATCCTCTGACCGTTTCATTCTCTGAATATTTTAATTCTTGGATCCTGAGGGCCGGAACCAGAATTTGCATTTTTTACAAGTGCTACAAGTTGTTTTTGATATGAATCTTCTTCAGACCATGAACTGAGAAATATGGAGGAAATGCCAGAGCTTTTCTGAACCACATTTAAGGCCCTGTATAATCTCTGAACAACTGTCTCTTCCACACATCCACATTCACCTTATACTCCAGTCGTTAGGAATCTCTTGCCTGTCCTCAAACACTCAAGTTTCTTCCCTTCCTTAGCACATGGCGGCCCCCCTGCCTGGAATGCCTTTCTCCTTGCTTGTTGCTTGGAAAGGGTGTGTTCAGCTCCCCAGGCCCGGCCCTAAGGGAGTATCCTCTCTGGCAGGGCGGACACTCTCTTCCGGCCTCCCTGAGACCCTTCAGTCCTTCTCCTGTGCCGGGAGCCCCCCATCTGCAGGCATTTCCCTGGGCTGTTAAGATCTTAAGGCAGGTGTGTCTCTGCATCCCCAGGGCTCGTCTCCCCGCAGGTGTGCACCAGACTCAGAGGTCCGAGGGCACGGGAAATGACAGAGACAGGAGCCAGGCTGGCAAGCTTCAGCCTCCAAGTGACTGAGTCCCCGGAGAACAGAGAAAGGGGAGATGGAGGTAAAGCGCCAGAAGACATGTCAGGACCCAGAATTTGGTTCCCAGGGGCCAAAAGGAAGCTCCTCTGGCCAGGGTTCTGGCTTCCCTCCAGGCTTGGCCAGAGCCGCTGGGACTGCAGTCGGGTCTCAGAAACCCTCAGTGGTTTCCCAGGTCCAGACATCCTTTAGAGTCTCAGTGAGAAGCTTCCTTGTTGATGGAGGACTATCTTGTTTCTCCCATCCCTAGACAGCTCCTTCTTGCCTCCAAGTCCCTTCAAGTGTCTCCCACCCATTTGGTTGCCCCCTACCACGCCCCAAACCTTGATATTCCCTCTCCTCCACCCACAGAGCCCAAGTCCTGCCACGTCCCCTCTTACGCTCTCCTGCCTTCCCTCCTTCCTTCCTCAGCCTGGCTTTTGTCTGAGCTCAGGCTTTCCCCACCTGGAGAGCTCAGGCACCCAGGTTTGTAAAGAAACATTTCTAAGCAGCAGCTGACAACACGCCCCAGGAAGACGACAGACCTCCCACTTGCAGAGTTTTTACCAAACCTTTGAAGGTTGCCGTCTTCTACCCTGCAATCATCCCACAAAAGCTGTCAGGAGCATCACAGGAAATGAAAACCTGCAATGAGCACAGATCACACGAAAGAAAGCTGCCAGTCGTTGGTGTGTCATGGGGATGCTGGGTCCCGAGATGAGCTTCTCGCAAAGAGCAAACTGCCCTGCAGCCTTCACACCCTCCGTGTTCTTCTTCCTCTTGACCCCCAAGCAGTACCTGCGGGATTAGAAAATTCCTGGGCTTTGATGGGAGACAATTTTGCTTCAAATTTCAGTTCTGCCGCTGTGGGACTCTTTCAAGTCATATCAACTTTCTGAGCCCAGCTTCCTTGTGTGTAAATTGAGGATGTCATTAACCCCATAGGCTTGTGTTATATGCGGTGTAACAGGCAGAGAGCTGGGCACAAGAGCTAGGGAGGACCAGATACTCAATAAATGATGGTTCCCTTCTCACTTTTTCCTGACAGCCCTCCATCTCTCCATCATCTCCTCAATTAGGAGCAGGCTCCAGGACAACGGGATTCAGAACATACCCTCCATAGACAAAGCTGCCAATTCTTAGCTGTGTTGTCTTGGGAAAATTATTTCACTTCCCCATGCCTATTTCTCCATTTGTAACATGGTGAGAATAATAGTATCTAACATTATGTGCTATTGTGAGATTTCAATGGATTGAGCATAAAATGTGTATAAAGCAAACTCTCAATTAATATTAGCAGCTACTCTAATTCTTTATCTATTCAAAATTTAGTGAGTGCTTATAGCTTTCCTGGTGGCTCAGCTAAAGAATCCACCTGCAATGCCCGAGACCTGGGTTTGATTGCTGGGTTGGGAAGATCCCCTGGAGAATGGAAAGGTTACCCACTCCAATATTCTGGCCTGGAGAATTCCATGGACTGTACAGTCCATGGGGTCTCAAAGAGTCGAACATGACTGAGTGACTTTCACTTCACTATAGCCTGTTGAGGATTTTGGAGGACCTGTAATTAAGGTGGAGAACTTGTGCTTGTACCTCAGATACCCTTGTCATAAAGAACTGTTTCCAATACTGCATGTTCTTTCCCCTAGAAAAATATGAGCACATTCGAACGTGGCTAGCCTGACTCAGCACTGGTAGAAAGCATTGTAGGCAAGAGGGGAAATAGGGCTTTGCAGAGAAATAGCCCCACTTACATCACAAGCTGTGTGACATTGGACAAGAGGCTTCGCCTCTCTAAACCTTGGTTTTCTCATCTGCAAACAGGAATACTGATACCTACCTCTCAGAGCTTGTTGATGATGTTACAGAAAAAAAAAATAAAAAGGATGATCCCATCAATTAGCATCCTTCTTCTCATTCCCCAAACCACCTACATTCTTAGGCTTTTCAAGAATTGTTAGAAAGCACACTGCCTAACCCCAGAGGGCTGGCCAGCTCAGGGGGATGCTGCTTAAGAAAGTTGACCGAAACTGTTCTGGAGTCCCACTGCAGAAACTTCCTGGCACAGCCCCCAAGATTTCCTCTGTCCCTGAACTGCTGTATTGCCTCTCAGTTCTGACTCACCAGCAGCATCCAGGGCTTTCTCTTTCCCCATGTGTGTGGGCAGTTGTTTTGCCTCTAATTTCAGCATCTCATTACCCTGGGACTCCATCACTCAGTTACATAGTGTCAGACCCAGATCACTCAGACATCCCCCACCCTCACAAGAAGGACCCTATCTTCAGCGATTCATAGACACCCCTCACCCCAGCCAAAGATCACACATCACATGGGGCTGGAAGGAGCAGGGTAGAGACAGAAGATGATGACTAGTCATGTTACCATGTGCCAGAAACTGCAAGCCTATAGGTCTGATTAACTTTTATAATAGGCCGATGATGGAAGCTTTATCATCATTTGACAGGTTGACACTCAGAGAGACGATACCATTTACCCACTAGCGCATGGTAGAACAGAGATATGAACTCAGGTTCTTTTAAAAAAAAAAATCATGCTCATAACCTTTATACTGTATTGCCTTTTGCTGTTTTGACCTGGCTCTGAAGCCATGGTTCTCCAGGTGGTTAGTATCAGCATGTCGTTGCCAGCCTATCACTCTACAGTTCAGGTGAAAACACAGCACATGTGAATACACACATGTACATGCGTACACATTTACAGTTGCGAGATTTCAAACCCTAGGATACTTCCTGTGTTTTTAGTATGGTATCTCCAACTGCTTTTTTAAATTAAAATATATGATTTTTATTTTTTTAGAGAAGAAAATGGCAACCCACTCCAGTATTTTTGCTTGGAAAACCTCATGGACAGAGGAGCCTGGTAGGCTACAGTCCATGGGATTGCAAAGAGTCGGACATGACAACAAAAACAGTATTTATTTTTTACTTAATTTTTTTAAACTTTTAAAAATTTTATACAATTTTTAAAGGTTATACTCCATTTATAGCTATTATAAAATACTGGCTATATCCCCCGTGTTGTACGATATATCCTTGCAGCTTCTTTTATACATAACAGTTTGGACCTTTTACTTTGCAACCCCTATATCACTCCTGCCCTCTCTCCACTAGTAACCACTAGTTTGCCTCTACATCTGTGAGTCTGTTTCATTTTTTTGTTATACTCACTAGTTTGTCATATTTTTTAGATCCCACACACAAGTGATAACATACAGTATTTCTCTCGTCTGATTTATTTCACTCTTTCCAACTGCTTTTGACTTGAAAAATATCACTCAAGGAAGCTTCAAGAATATGGAAAGAAAGCGAATGTGCTGAGAAACCACTATAAAAGCATCTGAGACTATGCCTGCCAAAGGTAGAAGAAAGGAAGGGAGGAGGAGATATGGAGAAGGGATAAGGGAAATGAGGGTGACTTCAGGCCAGGCCCTAGTGGAGTGATGTCCTTTGGGGTCTTGATTACAAATATAGCCTCAGTTTTCTCATCTGTAAAGTGGGCACAGGTCTGCATTACTATGAAACACATGTTCATCACACCCCCACCTGCTGGGTGCCTCTTGAGAAAACACAAACACTGGGCATTTGAGAAGAGGTTTATAAATCGCCTTTTTACCTATGAAGAAACGAGGCTCCATAAAATTAAATCATTAGGCCCGAGCCCCAAGGCTAGCAAACCCCAAAGCCAGATTCAAGTCAGGTGTGCTGCTTTCAGAGCCTGTCTTCCCTCCATCACGCGATGCGTTCTCTCTGTCAGGAAGAATCACAACGTCCCCAGAAGACATCACTCCCCTAGGGCTTGGCCTGAAGTCACCCTCACTTGCCTTGTCCCTTCTCCATCTTTCCTCCTCCCTCCCTTCCTTCCACCTTTGGCAGGCCTAGTCCCAGCTCCTTTCCTTGTGGACTCAGGGGACCAGAGGACAGGGGGCTTTTGGACATCTGACTCCCAAGGTAGAGGGTCCACGGTCAACGTCCAGGTGAGATGTATATTCAGTGCCAGGAAACACCCTACATTTGGCATGAAACTTCTCTAGATTTTTTTACTTGGGGTAACCAACCTTGGGAGTAAGAAAAAAAGAACCGATCTGCTTACTAAAATGGAGTCTAAATCATTCTTTGAAATCTTGAATAATTTGAAAAACACAAGGAACTCCAGACATATTTTGAAAGCGTAGCTGCCAATCGGTTTTTTTCTCAGTCTCACTTCCTCACATTTTTCGGGTTTGGCTATTTCTCCTATATTTGGGATGAGAAGAGAGAAAATGGGACTTTCAAGGCTGTGGTGACAGACAGTAGTTTCCCATGGCCCATTCCCTCTGCTCTGTGATGGGCATGAAAGAAGAAAAAAAAAAAAAACATGTTGCCTAGTCCTCGTCCATGTTTAACTCTGCTCATGCAGTAAAGCTGTTTGTTCCAAGTGCTTGGAAATACAAAAATCCAATTCCCCGCCAGATTTCTAGGGGAGAGAAGGATGATACTAACAAGCAAATTTTCTCTCTGTTTTGTAAGAGTTGGGGGAAAATGCCATGACATCCACCCTAAATAATGAAAGTAATTGGCTTCAGATTTCACATTATCCGTGCTTTTCTGAGAATGCACAATAGTTTTTACTTTGAATGACTTATGAAAATTTTGCACTAATTGTTCTTTAGTTGTCTTGTCTGCTTGGGATCTGAAGACTGATTCTTCTACCCGAAAGCTAGAAAGGCAATGTTTTGCTTTAACACTGAGGAATGGACTTTCTTCTAAGCCATCCAAATAAGCCTGCATGTCCTCCTTCTCCAGTGTTGCTGCAGTGTGAGTGTAAAGCCTCGCCTGTCTCCCGGGAAGGTGGTCGGGAAAATCTCCCATGCCCGTAACTGGGTTATGGGGTTGGCTCTGTGTTTCGGGGGGCAGTACCATGCTGAGTATCCACCAGGCAGTGTGGGTGAGAGCTGATGCTGCCCGTGAGGACCCAGTCACCTTGGGGCCATATGGGTAAACAATGCTTTCAGATAAAAATGCTTCCCACATTTGTTGCCATTGCAGCCAGAGAATTCAGAGTCACAGAGCTCAAAGGTTTTGCCTTTTGAGGAAACGTAGTGATCATCTGGCCCAAATGCTCCATTTTACAGATGAGTCAAGTGAAGCCAGCAAGATGAAGTAACCTGTATTTGGACAGTCAGTTAGTTAGCAATGGAGTCAAGACTCAAATCATGACCTTTTTCTGACCATCTACCTTCTTCTGTGCAGCTTAGAGCTAACATATTAATGTTAAAAGCCCTTTGGTGCAATCAAAGTAGCTTTTAAAACCTAAGATCCCAACAAAAAAGAAAAGATAGAAGGAAGAAAGGAAGGGAAGGAAAAGAAGGAAGAAAAAAGGAAGGGAGGAAAAGCTGAAGAGAGAGAGGGAGAAAAGGGGAGAAGGAGGTGGAAGGAAAAAATGTTCTCAGGCCCCCACTGGCCTCAGGAGAGGGCTCAACTCCTTAGCACATAGAACCCAACTGAATGCAGTTTCCTTTATTTGCAATGCTGTTTCCAGCCTCTGCATCTTTGCATGTGCTGTTTCTTCTTCTGGGAAATTCCTTTCCTAAATCACTGATCAGCTCCTCTGGGAAGCCTTTCTGACCCCACCTGACTCCCCAGCTTTGGCAGGTGCAGCCATTCCCTTTCCAGAGCTTCTCTGAGTACACACTCTATGACCACCCTAAGGAGCTTGTAAGTTATATGCACTGAAGTCTGCCCTCCGGGCTGGGAGCTTCTCTGAGGCAAAAAGCAGGTTTTGTCATCTCTGTCTTCCTAGGGCCTGGCATAAGGTTGGCCACAGAGCGGCTGCTAATGAATGATGGTTCGATACATGCATAGTCTCTTAACATTGAATACTTGGCAACAATGGTCCCTTGTCCTGATGATAAAATATTGAAAATTTAGATCAAGTGAGTGGCACAAAGAATTAAAGCCAAAGAGTACCAACTTCAGTTTTCTGCATCTTTTTCTCATCTAATCACATTTGTTAAATTTAAAAAATAGTACCAATCTAGTGCCAAGGAACTCTTTCTTTCTTTTATTTTTAATTAGTTTATTTTCTATTTTTTAACTTTACAATATTGTATTTGTTTTGCCATACATTGACATGAATCCACCATGGGTATACATGTGTTCCCCTTCCAGAACCCCCCTCCCACCTCCCTCCCCATCCCATCCCTCTGGGTCATCCCGGTGCACCAGCCCCGAGCACCCTGTATCATGCATTGAACCTGGACTGGCAATTCGTTTCACATATGATAATTTACATGCTTCCACGGCATTCTCCCATATCATCCCGCCCTTGCCCTCTGCCATAGAGTCCATAATACTGTTCTATTTATCTGTGTCTCTTTTGGTGTCTCGCATACAGGGTTATCTTTACCGATTGACTAAATACCATATATACGTGTTAGTATACTATACTGGTGTTTTTCTTTCTGGCTTACTTCACTCTGTATAATAGGCTCCAATTTCATCCACCTCATTGGGAAGCTGTGGTACATATACACAATGGAATATTACTCAGCCATTAAAAAGAATACATTAGAATCAGTTCTAATAAGGAACTCTTTCTTAAGTGCAGACTTACCAGGCATAAGCAAATAAATCAACATTTTTCCTGGTGATCCATAATCATCTATTTACCTACTAACTGCCCATTTTCTAAGGAGGTATCTGATTACTCATCTACTTAATTAAAGTATCTTTTTGTTCTAACAGGAGGTCAGTTAGGTGATAATTATTGCTGATATTCCCCAGCATCTCCAAGATTGAAGAAATGCTGACACATTGCAGAAATCCTCACTAAGTACTAATTCTAAAAGCCATATTGCTAAAAATCAAACTGAATGTGCTAACTGACCAGTACTTGGGTCTGAAAAGTGAATCTTCAAATTCAGACTAAGCCTACACAGGCTGGGAAAAAATTATAATGAGAACATTGAATGTTTATATGTGCTTGACTGCTAGCATCCCTTTTCATGGTTGACAAACTGAGGCACAGAGAAGGAAGTAGCTCCCTCATGGTCTCATCCAGGTAACAAAAGACGAGAGCCTGGGATCTTGCTGGACCTCCTTCAAAGAAAGGAACTAATACATACTGAATGCCTACCATGTACCAATTTTTTCCTGTACATCATATAATTAAGTCTCACAATAATCCTCTATTGTCTCT
This sequence comes from Giraffa tippelskirchi, assembly GCF_054371585.1. Classification (NCBI taxonomy): domain Eukaryota; kingdom Metazoa; phylum Chordata; class Mammalia; order Artiodactyla; family Giraffidae; genus Giraffa; species Giraffa tippelskirchi. The sequence continues at coordinate 72,840,519 of NC_137281.1, forward strand.
GAAATCAAATAATTTTGGTTATAAATAAAGCATAAATAAAAAAGTCTCCCAGGAGAAAGGCTTTGTCCCATTTTCCCCTGTACTTCCATTGCTCATGCAAGGACATTATGCCTGGAGTAGCAGCAGCCATCTTGTGACCATGAGGTAACAAATCAACTTTCTGAGGATGGTGAAATAGAAATAATAAAATGTATCTCAGTCACTAAGTCTTTGACCCAAATTTGGAGCTATTTAACTTCAGACTTTTTATTAGGTGAGGTAATTAAGTGACTTTTTTTAAAGTATATATTGGTCAATAATTCTATTAGATACAAATGAAAGCATTCTTGTTTGGTATAAGAGCTTTGAAAGGCTCCTGAGTCCTTCTTGATAGCTCCAGAATACTCTTTCTCCAAGGTGCTCTACACTATTCTATGTGAGCAGAGACAGAGGAGCTTGTCACCATCTTGCATAGAGTGGAGGTGGCCTGTGTCTCACTCTAGGGCTGTCACACTAGCCCCAGAGCATGCAGAGCATGGATGAAACCTTCCCCGGGGTGTCAGGTCACATTGATGGCTCCTCAGGTCCCACCCATGAGACCTTGGTGATGTGTAAGTTAAGCTCAACTGCTTTCAAACATCACCTTGGATTACACACACAAAAGAAATTCCTAGGGAAGAACTTTATTTTCATAGTCTCACATAAGTGTATACCCACACAAAAATAGTGCCTTCACACACACAAACACAAATAATTCTGAGAAGAACTGAACTTTGGGATATTTTGGGAAAGCTTTGCTAGTTGAAGAAATGCAGTCTATTTATTTTCTATCTTTAATAGAAATAGATGGATATTTTCTGTCTCCTCAGGGTCTCAACTATTGAAGAGTATCATATTTTACTGGCATCAATAGTAAAATAAAATCTTTGGCTGAATGCAACAATAATAAGAAACTATGGTGTAAAAATAGGAAGAAAACAAACTTCAAAATCTAAACGTGGTCTCCAGTGATGCCAGATTTTACCAACACCTTCTGTCTTGAAGAAAATTTAAAAACAAAGTTATTTTTTCAATGAAATCTATATAGCTCTGTTTTCAAAATTGGGAGGCGTGGTGAATTTAATGACACAAAGAACAATATAACTGTCTCCCTCTGCTGTTTTCATCAAATGACCTAGGCTCAGAGAGGTTATATGACTTACCTAAGGCTATCCAGATAGACAGGGCAAGGCCTGGAGCTATAGTCAGATCTGATGCCAACAACTATGCTCTATTCATTATGGAAAGCAACAGACCTCGATGCAAAGGGAGATGCCAAAATTCCATGCTCTTGAGCATTAAGCTTCACTCTTCACCCAGCCCTACTTGAAGCAAAGAGGGAGTTGAAACCCAAAGCAGGCATCACTTTGCAGAATCGCTCCCTCAGTTCAGATGTTGACGTGAGCATTTTAGAGAGACATCAGTTTCCCAACATTCCCTGGGCTCTCCACCCAGTCAGCAAGGATAGGCCAGGCAGATCCTTGGGGATTAGTGGAGGTACATGTGCAGCTTTTGGGGAGCCAAGATAACTCGCTGCACTTCAGTAGAAATTCGTGAGTTTACAGTGTCCAGCTGCTGCAGGTTGCTTCCGGGAATGTGCTTTATGTCATGAAGATTATATACCTACGACCACAAATGTACCTACATAGACACATTAGTTCATGAATCCTCTTGTCTCCCCAAAGAGGTGGGGATCATTATCTTCATTTATGAAAGACAAAGAAACCAAAACTCAGAGAGGTGGAGCGCCTGCCTGAGGACACACAGCAAAGAAAGGAGAGGATTTCCAACTGTTGGGTTCCCAAACAGCTTCCACACGCTCCATGAGTGTGTTTCGAGTCTTTCCCAGCCTGTGATTAGGACAGGACATCTGGTTATTTTATTATTATTATCTTTTTCACTTTAGTTCTTGACATCTTCACAGACTTGGAGGACTGAAGTCTTCAAAATTGTCTCACTGGCCTTAATTTTTGTTTGGAAAGTTACCTTCTCCCTCCTCCCAGTGCCATCCAAGCTTAGCAGTGACCTGCTTTTAACATTTTCAGCAAGAGGTGACCAGCGGGGACACATCGTGTGCACCCCTCCCACATCAGCAGTCAGCTGGCAAACAGTCCCACCTCAACCCAGCTCCACCAGTCAGACGGCATCTGAGAGCTCTTTCTCTCAGGAACCAATGCCCCTCCATCATTTTGTATGCTAACATGTAACATTTTGTATGCTAACCCAAGTGTTCCATCTCTTTGTGCTCTTCACCGTGACTGACATTGTTTCAAAGCAGAAACAGAAATAGTCTTGGTCCTGACATTTATGCAGCAAGTAGGTGTTGTTTATTGCTGAGCAATCAGGACATAGATTAACATAACATCACTTCTCAAATTGAAAATTTCAGAGAGAGTTCTGCAAATGAGTTCCCAAGAGCTCCCTCAGGCCCACCCCACTTCCTATTGTCTTTTTGCTTTTTCCCTCCTCCACACCCATCCACCCACCTGCCTTGAAATATGCTATTTCAAATTTAGAGTTCAAGAAAGTTTGTGTAATCTATGTCATAAAAAGAGATGTCATTTTCTTCCACTGCAGAAGCAGCCCACGGGGACCTGTATTCTTAATCAAAAGGCAATTTCACTTTTTGTCCTTGAAAACTTTTTTTTCATCTCCCTGCCCACTTTGGACTCTTGGAAAAGCTGAGGTCAGGACATAGGGCTAGAGTGTTTATACAGCTTTTCTTGAGTGACATCCCACAGTTTTGAATTCACGGCTCTCTTCTGTGAAGGGCACTTATGGCTTAGAAGTTAACACTTGCCTTTTCAAAGGAGGAGAGTCTCCTCAGGTTGATCTCTGGAAATAGGCGCTGGATAAGAGGGAGACATCTTGGATGATTGCATTTCACGGTGGGTCAGAGAGCCTGTTGGAAGCTGTAATGGGCATTTGTCACCAGTTTTCCACATCCTAAGGGGTCCATCCAGTAGTGTAGCGTTCTCGTGTGAGGACAGTCCTCTGGTTAGCACACTGCATCCTCACAGGCACTGCCTTCCTCTGCTTGCCTCAAGGTCGCTGTAAACCCAGAACCGTAACCGAGAAGGGTTCATTTTACATTTACCCTGGATCTGCTGCTGCTGTGACTTTAACCCTCATCTTGCCACTTTTGTAAGCATACGGAATGGCCTGCCACAGGGAGATAACCTGAGCTGCCCACATGGGAAGGACTGTAAGGAAGAGAAACTAACACATCCCCTGCCTGAGGCTTGCCATTCTAGCAGACATATATGAGGATTCAATAGTCTTTTTACTTTGTCTCCTCACCTCCCACCCATCTCTGATCCGTAAAAGAACCTGGCAACCAGGCCCCGACAAGATGGTTCTTTTGAGGCGCTAGCCTGCCATCTTCTTGACCAGTTGGCCACCGAATAAAGTCTCTTCCTTGCCTCAGCCCCTCGTCGCTCAGGTTCATTGGCCTGTCGTGCAGTGAGCAGAGCAAGCTTGCACTCAGTATCAATTTGGCTTAGCCAGCCAGGAGCCTTGCTGCTCATGGCTAGCCGATCCTGATCAAGGAATACTGGGGCAAGACCCTAGCAGCTGCTGGGACCATTTGTCCTGAGGGTCTTTCCTTCAAGATTACCTGCAGTGGCCCGGCTGCCCCCAGTGCCTGGAAGTTGAGAAAAGGAACAGACAAACTTCTACTAGTTGACAGACTCGGATTTTGTTCGTAGGGTAAACCTACTCAATTTTATAGCCGGTTCAGCCAGTTCACTTCTTTTGTGTTCCCTTTTGTGTGATGAGCCAGTGGGCTCAATTTTGGAGGGCAAGTTGCTCTGGGAACATTTTTTCCCCTCAATTTGGATTTTTTCTTTATGGGACAATTTGGTTGGGGCATGCTGTTTGAGAGGGGAAGTGTTGGACTCTACCCTGAACCAGTTCATTGGGAACTAGTTCTCATGGGGCAAGCCCACCCTTGTTGGAATTAGCTCGTTTGATTTGTAGGGTAAATTTATTTACCTGATTTGGGAATAGGCTCAGTTGGAACCAGTTCATTGGGCTGGTTTTTCTGAGGTGGGTAGCCTATCTGGAATTAGCTCATTTGTTTTGTAGAGTAAACTTATTCACCTGATTGGGGGAATCAGTTCATCTGCACATCGATGCCAAAATTTGTGCCATTTTTGTTGAAATTTGTCTGTGTCTTTTGTGTTTTGGTGTTATATATAAAGCTTATAAAAATGGGAAATATTTCATCTATCCCAAAGGAAAGATTTGGGGGATATGTATTAGATATGTTAAGATCAGAAGAGCAGTGACCTCTGAATGGCTCACAATAAAACAATCTGGCAGTCAGAAGTGCTTTACAAAGGCAAGGAACACTCTGACAATGGACAGGCCTGGAGACTCCCTTGGACTGGAGGCGTTCAATTCTAATTTCTCCTACTGGAGCCCCAGGTAACTTTAACAGTGGGGAACAGGTTGATTGATTCCCTTAGAAATGCTACTCTCCTTTGTAAATTAAACGGTCAAATAACCTTCTCTCTAGAACAGCTTGACATCAGGGTCCCACCAGGGTCTTTGTGACCTTGTCCAATCTGGGGAGCTTTGGCTCCCATCTGGGGGGCTTTGGCTCCAATTTAGGGTGCTCTCCCTGTGAAGGGAAGCTCCATTTGTAAGGTGCTTTGAAGAAAGGGCACTGGTTTATGGGACTGGGAAATCATGTTACTGTGACCTTCTGGCTGGCTAGGCTTTGGTTTATTCTGCTTACTTCGGTAATGTGCAGGCATCTGGTACTAACTGCTTCCTCTAAGGCTTCCGCTAGGGTGTTCTCATTTCTTCTCAGACCCTCTGTGAACAGGTAAGTGGCTGTGGGAACAACAGAGGAACTCTGGCCAGGGTTACTCTCTGGTGTGTCCCAAAGGCCGGCAGCCCAGTGTGCCCAGGAGCTGCCACTCAAGCAGGTAAGGGCTCTCCATTCCTCTCCCTCCCTTAAGCTGAGGACCAGGCCAGTGGGATTGCAGGGTGGATTCCTCAGTCCATCTTCCCTACTTCTCCCGTTGCCTTTGCCTCTTTCCCCCTTGGTCCAGATGGATTTGCAGGAGTCTGGGTATTGCCTCTAGGCATTCCTGAGAGGCCTTCTCCTTTAGGCTACAGGAAGAAGGGTGAGCTTTCCAACATGGGTGGATAGATGTGTCAATCCTTGTTGGGGATGTCACCCAATTCTTTTGGGAAAGGAGAGAAAAACAAAACTTTGTTTACAAATGTAGTCTTTACAGGTGGGTCCAAAAGTTGTTTCATAACTCCTAAAACCTTCCCTGTTCATCTTATGAAGCTTGTAAATATTAAAGAAAGGGGAAACAGAGTCATTCTAGAAAGAACTTGGCTGTATCTTTGAGACACGAATGTCCTCTCTGGTGTCTTTTTAATGCAGATTTGAAAAGGGCAAAATAATTTAGAAATTGGCTTGTCCAAGGTAATTGAAAGTTGCTTTTTCTACAAATATTAATATTTAGCCATCTAGCCAAGCGAGCCTGACTTATTTCATCTGTGAGAACCCCAATTTTAATCCCACCTTTTGGTAAACTAATGGGTTTTATGTTACTGTACCCAACTCAGGATTGAAACCAAAATAAGGACTGAGGCCTCACTGTGTGTCTGTATGTGCCTTTTGTTTTTTTTTTTAAAAAATCACATTGCCATGGTTAATTTGAGTTTCAGGTTCACATGAACTGGGAAATATTTAATATTAAATTACCTAGTATTACTGGTACCTGGTAGTAATGTTGAAGTTTGTTGATCTAACCATAATGATAGTATAGACAGGTCTTGAGTCATCAAGGAGTTAAATATAATATTAAGTATAATACTTTCATTGTGCCTAGGTTTAACATAAAGAAGGTACTATATCTGTAACAAATTTGTCAGCCAAAATGTACCTCAATATGGAAAAAAACTTTAAGAAAACTAAGATATGTGTTTTCAGTAGAAGAAGTATGAGGAATGAAAAAAATAGTGAACCCTCCCCCCTTTCACTATCTCCAGCAGTTCCATGCTGTCCTAAGCTGAGGCTGTCACCTAGATTATTGAATGGCTTCCTGTGGGGTCTATCAGCTTCCATTCTTGCCGCCTTCAAAAAGGCAGCCTTAGTGATCCTTTTAAAAATGCTAGAAACATGGTTCCTGGGCTGAAGGCCCTGAGACCACCATCAGTTTCAGCAATTCCCTAGGACTCAGGAGTCCGTGTATTGTCATACTCAGGGCTATGAATTATCACAGCAAAAGGATACAAAACACAATTAACAAAGGGAAAAGGTATGTGCAGTGGAGTCCAGGGGAAACCAGGCACAAGCTTCCAAAATGGAGCGGCAGGGGACACCTTTAACCCACCTAGCACAGACTGTGACAGCATGTATAACACGCTGTCCACCAGGGGTGCTCATTAGACCCGTGACCGAGGTCTTTACTGGGGCCTCTGGTGTCAGCCCCTTCTGTGTGTGCCACAAAGCTAGACTTAGTCATCCAGAAGGAAGCACAAACCACATTACCACATTGTTAGTGCGAACGCTGCAGGCAGAGTGGGCCACTCCTATGAGAGAGCAGTGAGGCCCTCCCCTAGTCAAGTTCCCAGATGCCAGCTAGAGGCCCACCTTGTAAACAGGCTCCTTGAAGGGCAGCTGCAGGCCTCCGGTACTCACTCTTCTGCACAGCTCCTCAACACAAAACCCTGCAGGACACCTCAGCTCACACAGAGTACAAGCCACGGTCTTTAAAATCACTAAACTCCCCGCCTGCTGGAGCCCCGCTGTGCCTCCCTGATCTCACCTCTGACTGCTCAGCCCTTCCTCCCTCTGCCCAGGCCACACTGGGCTCCTTGCTGCTCAGTGAACCCAGGCAGGCCAGCGTGTTCAACCCAGAAGTGTTGTACTTACCGTTCCTTCTTCCCCAGATGTGTTCCCCTCAGCAGCCCGTTTGGCTTTCTCTCTCTTCTCCTTCAACGGCACATATGACCCCTTCCCAAGTCCATTCCAGGCTATGGCACTGTCTCTGACCCTTTCCTCCTTTGTCCTTTCCACTGTTCTCTAACACACTGGATAACACACATTGGTTTATTGTCTGTATGTTCAGTAAGAATGTAAGCCTCAGAATGCTGGGGACTTGTGTGTTTTATTTATTTCCTGTTCCTGGAAAAAGTCTTGACGAAGCAACATAACCTAAGGTCACTCCCATAACCTAGAACATAAGAAAGAGCTGGTGGTCCAGTGGTTAAGACTTCGCCTTCCAGTGCAGGGGGTGTGGGCTTGATCCCTAGTCGAGGAGCCAGGATCCCATGTGTCTTGCAGTCAAAAAGCCAAAAAATAAAACAGAATGAATATTGTAACAAATTCAATAAAGACTTTAAAAATGGTCCACATTAAAAAAAAATCTTTAAAAAAGAGCAGGGCTGTAGTGTCAGATGGGTCAGATTTTTCACTCCACCACGAAGTAATTTGTATCACCTTCAGTATGGTTCACACCAAACTGACCACAGTTTCTTCATCTGTTAACGAAGGATATTAATATCTGCATCAAGAGTTGCTGTAGGTGTGATGGTCATTAATATGCATAAGCTCTTCCAGAACATGGGAAGTCTTCCATATGTATTAGCTCTTTTATTATTTCCTTTCTTTTATTAAATCATTATCTTTAACATGTTTTATAAAGGTTTCAAACAAAAGTAGAGAGAATAATAGAATGGATTTCAGTGTATCCAGCAACCAGCTTCAACAATGACCAATTTAGAGCCAATTGTGTTTTATCTATTATTTCCACCCAATTCCTGCAACCCTTATACCCAGATTATTTTGTAGAAACCCCAGATATTATATGTCATTCATAAATATTCCAGTATGCAGCTTTAAAAGATAAAGATTCACTTTTAAAAATATACAAGTGCAATAGTACCTAACCTAAAAGTGAAAGTTAAGCCCTGAATATTAACAAAAAATCCAGCTAGTGTTTACATTTCCTTGGTTCTTCACTACCTCTTTCCTGGACTGTTGGGGCAGTAACCAGAATGGTCTCCCTGCCGACAGGTTCTCTATCCAGGGCTCCTACTGCTCTGCTCCACAGAACGCTTCGTAGATCATAAAGCTGAGGCTCTCAGCCCCATCCCCACTGCAAAGCCTTTGCTAGCTCCCTATTGCCTGCATTAGAGGGCCTGACACTTTGCTGGTTCTGGCCATCCCCACTTCCTGTGTCACCTCTTCCTCCCTTTCAAGCCCTAGCTCCATCAGTCTCTCTCAGGTCACTGTCTTTCCTCCGTGCCTTTAACTCTGCTGTTCCTTCTGCCTGGAACACACTTTTCTTTTTTCTCTCCTTGTACTCTTGTCTTCCACTATTCTCCCAGGCCAAGTCAGTCACTCCAACCTCGAGGCCCACAAGCTCTTGTACCTTGTGAGATGCCCATGGCACCTCTGGTAACTTTCATGCCTCCTGATGGCCCCCTGTGCTGAGTTCCTCAAAGACCAGAGCTAATCTTATATATCCGGGCCTCTAGAGCCTGAACAGGGATAGAAAACAGAAAATGAATGAATGAATGGGTTAACAAATGGAAAATGAACACAAAACTTAGAAAGATGATTATTTTAGAATTTACAACTTATCCCTATCTCTCTCTCTATCTCTGGGTCCACACTGCTCATTTATTTATTTTTATTTTGGGGGGGTATTTTTAATTGAAGGGTAATTGCTGTATAGCATTGCATTGGTTTCTACCAAACATCAACATGAATCAGCCATAGGTTTACCCATATCCCCTCCCACTTGAACTTACACTGCTCATTTTTATGTCTAACTTTTTATCACACTGTTTTTCAACTTGTGCAGCTGGTTTATCCTTCTGTTCCCTGGCAGGTCAGAACTTTTTAATCCTGACTAATTCAGTGCAGGGTTTCAGGGGCGCAATCTCAAGCCCTAGTTGACTGCTGCCTGCTCTCTGGTATAAGTCAGACAGGTCCTGGCTCACGGTGATCAATTACCTGAGACACTGCTTCTCTCTGAAATGATCCCAGAGCAGAAGGGTGGCCTGAGGAATTCTTGGGGGCTAGGAATCTCCAGCGATGACCTGGATGAGAATAGGCTTCTGTGCTAAAAATGCTATGTTTCAGCTGGGCTGGCCCACTGTGGACCCAGAGGAATCAAGGCATAGAGGGCATGAGAAGTGGGAATGCCTCCTCTACCTTTCATTTCTCTTGATTTGAAAAGAATCAGGAATTGTTACAATGGGTCAAATGCAGCTTCTGTGGGCTGGTGATGTTGAGGGCCACTTGATGTGTATTGGACATTATTCTGGGAGTTTTACAGATGGCATGTTACCATGTTACCTGTCTGTTCTCACAAAGACACTGGCAGAGATGTTGTCACTCCTCCCACCCATTTTACAGCTGAAGCAGCTGAGGCGCTAATAGATCATGAAGTCACAGAGAGTGAATGGAGAACTGGGATTCAATTCTAGGTTGACCCAGAACCCTTTCCAGCAAAGGAGAGCTTTCCATGCTATGGGGTCAAGCTCTTAAAGAAAGGTAAAATCAGTTTAGATGGTTTGGAACTAAAATGGTTAAAATTAAAAAATGGAACAGATTAAACTAGAATAAAGTAGAATGGAAAACTAGAGTCCACCTTGGGTAGTATGGACCAATACTCTTTCATGAAACTTTATATATATATATTTGTAAATATAGTGAAAGGAAATGGCAACCCTAGTATTCTAGCCTGGAAAACCCCACGGACAGAGGAGCCTGGTGGGCTTACAGTTCATGGGGTCGCAAAGAGTCAGACACAAGTGAGCAACTACACACACACACGCACATATATTTATATGCACTATTTTACATTACATACATATACATGTCTATATGTGTATTGTATTGTGGTATAAAATACATTCTTACTGTGGATAATAGTCAATTTTTGGAAAACACTGCTAGAGCTCCCATAGGGCATATTCAGGAGATAAGTTTTCACTTTTCCTCCAAGATTTTATTCCTATCAGTTGCTGCTCCCACTAGAGTTGTCTGCAAACCCAATGTATTTTCTGTCTTTATTATCTATCTCCATCACTTTTAGTTTGACTTGATTAGCTTCAACTCAATTCAATTCATATGCAATGCCCTCAACTCTATTCAGCATTAGAGTAGCAAAATTTGAGTGCCTGCTTTGGGTCAGCCCCTCATGATGTAAAGAAATAAATGTATATTTACTAGCCAGAGTGAAATATCTGAAATTCTGTTTCTTTGTCCAAAATACAAACTTAGTCCCCTTGAGTTTTTCTAAGAAGACAGCACATCTCACTATTCTGGAGTTTGCCTTTCTTGGCCAGTTTTGTGAACTGGAATTCAGTATAAAGTTAGAGCACTGGGTTTGGGGCCAAACAGGTTCAAATTCAGAAACAATATGTGAATAGTGCTTCAGGCAGTGCCAATGCACACAGGAAGCACCCAGAGTGGCATAGGCAAGCAACCAAGTTCCTATATTGTCTAAAGTTTCCTAATCTAGTAAAGCTCATGTTCTTAAAAGTTTAGGCTTGAGGAAGAACTATGTCAGGTTGTAGCAGGAAAGCTTGGGTAGGGCAGGAGTGGGCAGGTGGAGACATGGGGCATGTTCATAGCCGGAGAGGGGCACTCAAACGGTCACCAGGAGTCCTGTTCCCAAAAAGACCTGTAGAATGCAGGTCTACCAAGAAGAATACAAAGAAATTTAAGACTAAGCATTCAGCTCTCATCTATTTTCTTTCCTATTGGAAGTATGATTATGAAAGAAAGAATGGCAACCAAAGATACCCTTAAACTCAGAAAACCATGTTACTACTAAGATGAGAACCCTCCTGGGCTGGTAGAATCGGAGCATCAGGGCTCCATGACCACCAGCTCTTGTGTATGTGACAGGAAAGCACGTCGTGCCCACGGTGAGAGTTAGCACGCACAGTGCGTGGGGCTTCCCTGTGGTTCAGATGGTAGAGAATTGGCCTGCAGTGCAAGGGACCCAGGTTCCATCCCTGGGTCAGGAAGAGTCCCTGGAGAAGGGAATGGCTACCCACTCCAGTATTCTTGCCTGGAGAATTCTGTGGGCAGAGAAACCTGGCAGGCTACCATCCAAGGGTCGCAAAGAGTCGGACACAAATGAAGGACTAACACTTTTACTTTCACTTTCGTGTATAATGAGTGAGAACATAGATTCAGTGGCTGAAGGGTCTAGCCTTAAATCTCAGCTGTCAGATGTTGGGCAAATTGTTGGACCACTTTAGGCTTTAGTGTTTGTTTAACCAAGTAATCACTCATGTACCAGTCACTGTGCTAATGTTTTACATGTGTAATTTCATCCTGTCGTTTTAACTATTATTCCATTTTACAGATGAGAATACAAAGTCCCAGAAAGGTTAAAGTCAAGGTCACATAGCTGGTACTTGCTACAACCAAAGTTCAGATCCAAGTTTGTAGCTCTTCAGAGCACATTTTGAGCACTTGAGTATTGAATATTTAATATATTATTTGACATTTGTGGCAACCCTGAGGGCTAGACAAGCTGAATATCACTAACTCCATTAGCCCCATTCAGAACTCAAAGCATGGGAAAATCTGGGATGGAGTATTAGCTCAGCTATTTGCTAACTGGGCAATATCATGAAATTCACCTCCCCTTTCTGGGCCTCAGTTTCCCTCCTCCCAGTGGAGCTGGTTGAGCCCGGTAGTGTCTAAAGCTTCTTTCAGCTTTAATTTTCCTGGATCCAGGACCTTGTCCAGAGTATCAGGGCTGATCAAAAGTAGGGATGGACCTCGAAACAGTCTCTTGTTCCCCAGATCTAAGCACCGCTCCTCCTCTTTTCCCACCATGATGAGCTTCTCTCTATATTAAATTTTTCCCTTGGCTTTTCCCCTCCAGTTTTCTAGCTGCCTATAAATTTAAAATACAAAATGAATGTAGGAATCTGGGTAGGAAAATAAAAGAATTCAACCCTAAATCATTGAGGTAGAAAAAAATCTATATTTATGTATAAATTTATCTTGAGTTAGGGAAGGCTTGGAATTTGATATCAAACTAACTACTCAAAAATAATTGGCTTTGGAAATTCATATTCTAAGCATTGTTATCGAACAAATGACTCCACAAATTCCAGTCAGCTCTTCCTTTTTTATTTGCCTATCCTAAAGCTCTTAACCCATTTCTATCATCCCAGAAGAAATACACATATTTAAATTCTCATTGATCTTACATGTAGGAACTATTATTAATCCCCATTTTACAGATAAGTAAACTGGGGCCAGAGACTTTCCCAGGGACACAACTGATAAGAGGGAGGATTTGGTCCTGAATCCTGGCAGCTGACCATTTAGCATCAACTTTTTTAAAAAATTAATTTATTTTAATTGGAGGCTAATTACTTTACAATATTGTAGTGGTTTTTGCCATATAGCATCAACTTTTGACCACCACTCTCTGCTACCTGAGAAGTGTTCTGATTTGTCTGTATCCTCCCTCTCAGGAACAGTGGGACTTTTATTGTACCAATGATGAAATATGTTTCATGTTCGTCTCGCTGTGGGCCCCCAGCATACTCAGGGCTCCTGTGGATCTGACTTGAAGGGGTTTACTGTTCCTATACACATCCCTGGCTTGAAAGGGTTAACCTGGTGAAAGCAGAACTCACACCAAGAAATAGAAAAGGGCCTTGCCCTCTGGAATTTCTCCCTATCAGCCAGTGCTGAACCAGATATGATGCATTTAAATATAAACTCCCATCTCAAGTCGGGGTGCAGGGAGGAATAAATTAGGAGTTTGGGATTAACATATATAAAATAGTAAATATAAAATAAATAACCAGCAAGGACCTACTATATAGCACAAGAAATTACATTTAGGATCTTGTAATAATCTACAAGGGAAAAGAATCTGAAAAAGAATATATAAACACATATACATGTATACTATATATACATACATGCATATATATATGCATGCATGTTGTTTAGTCTCTAAGTCGTGTATGACTCTTCATGACCCCATGGACTGCAGCACATCAAGCTTCCCTATCCTTCACTATCTCCTGGAGTTTGCTCAAATTCGTGTCCGTTGAGTCAGTGATGCTATCTAACCATCTAATCCTCTGCTGCCCTCATAACATGTATACATATATATACATAAATATACATATATATGTAATTGGATCGCTTTGCTGTACATCTGAAACAAATACAATATTAAAAACCAACTAATTTCAATAAAAAAGAAAAAATACTAATTTTGTTGTTTTAATATACTGCTAAAATAAATTAATTTTCTCCTAAAAAACGATTCATTCTGGTATCCGGTGGAATAAATCCATGGTGATGAGACTGAGCTGCTGACTGCCCATGAAATTCTCACAGCGTGATGGAAGCAGGAGCTGAGGGAGCCCTGTATTTCCACTCTGCCCTACCTGCTGATGGGGGCCAGTCCAGGTTCAGCTTGCACACATTTGCTTCAAAGGTGGAAGCTTCTGTGATGCCACGATCAGTCTCTGTCCCTGCCTGGAAGTGTTTCACATGCCCATCACAGTTTTCCTCAGGCAGTACTTGAAGCTTCCCTGTGGTCTTCCCCTGATGCGCTGTGCCTGGGGAGTGATGTGCTCCCTAAGGTTCTGTCAATATGACCCTACTGATGCCCCCAGCTGCTGTCTCCAGCCAACTCTCTCCTCTGTGGTCTAGCACCTAGAGGGCCCCAGAGCCTCAGGTGTCATCACCCCCCTCCAGGGCTCCCCAGCTTAGGCAGTGAGTGGTCACACCCTCCATCTGGTCAGCAGAGCCAGGAGCCTGGACATAGCTTTCCTTCTTCCCCTCCCTGTTGTCCTACACTCAGTCACTCAGTAAGGACCCTCCAGTCCATCTGTACATGTCTCCCCAATACTTCTCCACCTCTCGGTCTCCACCACCAGGGTCTAGTTCTGACCTGATCTCCCTGTCACCAAACTTCACTCAAATCCACTCTCCTTATGGCAACCTGTGTGATCTTTCCACCTGCTAAACATGTCACTTTTTTCTCCTGCTGGAGACTTCAGTGGCTCCCCAAATGCTTGCACCTGACATCCGTGGTTCTGTGCGACTTGGCCCAGCCTCTCTCTCTGTCCAGCTTGGTCGGGCACCCACCTAGACCTCATATCCTTGCCCCGTCTCTTCTACAGTCCACACACACGTGGGATTCTGACCTCTGTGCATTCTTTGCTTTCTCGAGCCTCCCAGGACCTGTCAAGCTTTCCTGCCTTTGAATGTGGTGCGCCCTTTGCCCAAAAGCCCTGAACTCTCACTTCCTGGCCTGGCAACTCCAGGGAACTTTGATCCTCTTTGCTTTCCATAGACATGAGCAGTTCCATCTTCTGAGCTCCTTCAGGCTTCCATCAGCCTGTGTCACTCCATAGTCAACTTCTGTTTTCTAGCCTGCTTCCTTCATTAGGCATGCTCCCCAATTAATTAATGAGGCTTTGCCTTAGTCATCTGGAGACTCAGAGACTGACTCAGCAATGGAACCTGGCCCAGGGAGGCCTTGGGGTGAGGCTTTGTGGAAAAAGCCAGTCCCTAGGAGTACAGTCCACAGGACCCTCTTTTCTAATGCCCCAGCTTCCTACCAGATGTTTTCTTTTTTCTCTGCAGCTTGGAGGGGGAGGACAGTAGTGGGGAGATGCACTTTGTGAGAATTGTGTGGCAATTTTATCTGTAGCATGGAGCTAAATGTGGTATTTATATAAAACAAGAAGAAAAACAAACTGAAATGGTTAGACTAAATGTATGAAGCTACAAGTGTTCTCTTAAATGCACTTGTCAAAATAAAGCATAAAATCCTCATGTTAAATGTTTAAGGCAGACAAGTTTGAATTAATTTATAGCAAAGCAACTATGTATATATGATAAGTTGGAAATAAATTAATATCTGATTTGTTTCCCCTAGTTTCTAGAATCAATTGTGAAAATATCTTCAAATTTCAAGGCTTATATCAGCCTCTTAAAAACAAGATACTTTAAAATAAGGTACTGGAAAACGGGTACTTTTCCAATATTGTTGATGAGTGTATAATTTGGAGTAATCTTTCTAGAAGGTGATCTAGTGATTTGTATCAAACATACTACCTTGTAAATATCTTTGATCCAGAAATTTTGCTTGTAAGATCATACCCTAAGAAAGTAATGAGACAATGAATGAAAGGAGAATATAAGGATTTTAATCACACAGAAAAAAAAAAACCTATGAATAAATTTTGTTATTTCAATTCAGTGAGCAAATATGTGTCCATTAAAAATTCTGGGTGAGACAAGCTACATGGATGGTCACACTATAATCTATGAGAAAAGTGGATCATAAAGTAATATTATAGTTTGTTCCCATTTCTGAGAATATAATCAATATGGTTATGTAGCTATAGAAATAAGTTGCCAACATATACACCAAAATGTTAATGATCATAATGATGATGACAGAAAAAATAACAAAAACATCTGTCCCCATCATGGACTGTCGGCCAGGGGCTAGACTAGTACTTCTGCCCATTCTCCTCCAACTAGAGACCATTCTAAGGTAGAAACAGCACAAAGTGATGCCCAAATCACTTGATCTGAGATAGGGAATAAGCCAAACATGTGCTGGATACAGTGCAAGTCTTCACCTGGACCATTGTCAAGGCGAAAGGCAGGAGGACCTGGTGAGGATCAGATCTAGGGGACTTTGAGTCGCTCACACTTGGATTTAAATCCCAGGTCATTGTGTCACTCTGGTCGCTCTACACTGCTTCAGTGAGTCTCTTTTCTTACCTGAAAATAAGAGATGATAACACACTCCCTTTGTAGAAGACATCCCAAGGCCTCTGTGCTTTGTTCAGGAAGGGGAAAGTGACAGAAGAGTATGGTGGGGCCCCATATTATGACCTGTTGAAACTGTGGAAGGAATAAGCTGGAGAAATCAAAACAGAGGTAAAAGATGGAGAGAACAGAATCTTGGTGGCATCATTTTAACCCTAGAACTAACTATGTCTGAACCAGTAAAATCTACTCCTGTTTATTTCTATGAACCAGTATATTCTCCTTTACTGTTTAAGCCATTTTGAGTTGGATCTGTTACTTGCAGCTAGAAAACTTCTGACTCATCCATAATTTCTCATGGCTATTGGGGGACAGAATCAGCTATATTGTCACTATGAAATGAAAATGCAGGGCACATTGGTGAAAAAAGTTAATATTTAAGATTTCCAGACTCTGGGAGAAGAGCATTAAACAAAACATGGGACCCTCCTAAGCACAGGGCCCTTTGTAAATATACAGACCTCATCAAATAAACTAACATCTGCTCATTGGTTAGGAAACCCCAAGGTAGCAAGCTTTCAGTAAATGATATCTTTTATCATTATGGCCAGACCAGGTGAACTTATGAGAATCCCTGGGACCAGATTTATGAGGTTATGGACAAGAACTGAGTAGTCTGGGTTGGATTCAAAGAGCAGCAACAAATGGTCATTTGTTGAGAGAGGGACAGAGTCTGATTGATAAACTGGAAAGATCATTTCAGCTGCTGTGGAAAGAATGAATTTTAGGTGTGGAGAAGGGAGGGGAGCATGGAAGCTGGACCAGTTAGGAGGCTGGCACAGTTGTTCAGCTGCTTTGGGCCAAAGAGGAGTTGCAGAGATGAGAAGCAGTGAACAGATTCAGCAGACGTCGTGATCTTAGTGGGTTAGGAGTATGGCAGGGAAGGGGGAGACTGGGGGGTGACATCTAGTTTGGGCTGAGCTCTATTCAGGGGTGAGCCGCGCTGGCATCAGGCAAAGGTGGCTCTAGCGTTAAAACGAGGCCACAAGGGCTCTGTTTCCTCCATCTCTGGGCTTTGGTGGTGCTGTTTGGCGAGCAGGATAGGAGGAGGCCTGACCGTAGGCTGCCGTGTGTTTTTACTACGTATGTTTCCCTCGACTTTCACAATAGCCCCACAGAATGGGGGGCTTTTACCATGTTTTTCAATCGAGGTATAGTTGATTAGTAATTTGTTAGTTTCAGGTGTACAGCAAAGTGATTCAGTTTTGTATACATACATGTATATTCAGTTATATATAATATATATATATATATATATATTCTTTTTCAGATTCTTTACCCTTATAGGTTATTGCAAGATACTGAGTATAGATCCCTGTGCTATACAGTAGGCCCTTGTTGTTTATCTATTTTATATATAGCAGTATATATGTTTTATATATGTTAATCCCAAACTTCTAATTTATCCCTCTCTTTCCCCTTTGATAACTATATGTTTGTTTTCTATGTTTGTGGGCTTATTTCCACTTTGTATATAAGTTCATTTGTATCATTTTTAAAGATTCCATATATAATTGATATCATACAGTGGAATATTACCCACCATAAAAAAGGGTGAAATAATGCCTTTTGCAGCAACTTGGATGGATCTAGACATTATGATGCTAAGTGAAGTAAGCTAGAAAAAGACAAATACCTTTCACCATCTTACAAAAGGGAAAATGAATAAAATTTTTTCAGCACAGGTGACAAACGTGACAGCCTGGGAGAGATTTTGTTAGGTTCCAAAGCCCCCTGACAACCCTCCAGTGCTACCCGGGGCACGCTGAGCTCTTCCTCTCTTCAGTCATCACCTGGAAAACCATGGAGCTTTAAGTTGGTGGGGGTTGGAGCAGGAAGAACTCAGGCTGGCTATTGGCCCACTGAGGATAGGATCCTGGTTTCTGGGACTTCTCTCTGTGTAAACTTGGGCAAGTGACTTTCCTCTCGTGTCTCAGTTTTCCTTTCTGTCAGTGGGATGTCGATGACCCTTCCCTCTTTGCATGGTGTCTAGATGATTACATAGGACTGTGGTTGCTAGTGAGTCTGAGACCTGCAGGGTGCTGCTCTGATGGTGGCAGATACCAGCATTCTGAGATCCTGCAAATGTTCTTTCTGCTATTGCTCCACTTCATGCATCAGTGAAACAACGCAGGGTTGCTTGTCATCAGAGGGAGAGCACAGTGTGGTGCTTAAAACTGGATATGTGCACTGACAGCTGAGCTCAGGGTACAAATTCAGCTACTTCTCAGAGCAGAGAGACAGCTAATTGCATAGCCCCTGATGATGGCAGGCTGCCTGGATTCAAATTTTGGCTCTGATGTTTCTCAGTGATAGTCACATAACCTCTTTGTGCCTCAGTTTGCTCATCTGTAAAATGGGTATAGGAATAGTGCCTAGCATAAAGCACTATTTTGAGGGTTAAATGAAAAGATGTATATGGAATGCTTAGTACAGTGCTGGTCACATGACGATGCTTGCACCCTAGCTGCAATGGAAGCCGGAAAAGCTCATTGAAGAAATGAAAGCATATCTCCACACAAAGAAATGTAGGCGAATGTTAATAGCAGCGCTTTCCATAATAGCCCAAACCTTGAAATGATCCAGATGTTCATCAGCTGGTGATTGGTAAATAAAATGAGATACATTCATAAACAGAATACTATTCACCAATAAAGAGGCAGATGAATAAACCTCAAAAAGGTTATGCCAAATGAAAGACTCAGCCAAAAAGAACCACAAAGTGTCTGATTTCATTCATGTGGAATGTCCAGAAAAAGGAAATCTAGAGACAGAAAGCAGGTCAGTGACTGCCTGGGGCTGGAACAAGAGTGGGGCTTGAGCACACAATGCTCATGAAATTTCCATTTCTGGAATGATGGGAAATTTCTAAAAATTGAACTGTGGTGAGGGATGCATATCTCTGTAAATTTTCTAAAAATCACTGAGCTGTAATTTAAAATGTGTGAGGTTTATGGTTTGTAAATTATATCTCAAGGAAGCTATTTAAAAGTAAATTGGGTTGGGGAGGCATTCAAGATTCAGGCAAGGGAGTTTTCTAACTAAAAAGAAGGTTTTGCAGGTTCTAGAAAGGCATTAAGAATGGTGAATGCCCACTACATATTTCCTCTTTGTGACAATCTCAGGACATCAGTCTCTTCACACATGAGTGCTGTTACTTCAGGTGTGTCTGACTCTGTGTGACCCTCCAGGCTCCTCTGTCCATGGGATTCTCCAGTCAAGAATACTGGCATGAGCTGCCATACTCTCCTCCAGGGGATCTTCCTGACCAGGGATCGAGCCCCATGACTTTTATGTCTCCTGCACTGGCAGTTTCTTTACCACCAGTACCACTGCTAAGCCCTAGTCTCTTCATACCCTCTGGTAAATGAGGAAACGGAGGCCCCAAAAGTAAGCTTCTTAAAAAATAATCTTTTGAAAGAAGATGTTCAAGCAGCCCCCACCAAGATGCTCATCATATTAATACTTCTTTTTGAAAAAATTGAAGTATAGTTGATTTACAATGTTATGCTAATTTCTGCTGTACAGCAAAGTAATTCAGTTATACACATGTAGATTCCTTTTCTTATATTCTCTTCCATTGTGATTTATCCCAGGAGATTGGATATAGTTCTTTTTGCTATATGGTAGGACCTTGTTGTTTATCCATTCTAAATTCTCACGTTTTTAAAAAGCCCTTTACCTCTCTAAGTCTCAATGTCCTCATCTGATAATGGGAGTCAAAAAGATTTAGAGTAATAACCAGTTTAAAATAGAGGGTTGACACAGAGAAAACTTTACCTCTTTGATTAAAATATAAGGCATCGTAATCTAAACTCCCTATTTTAAGCTTCTTCATAAACATTTATCTTTAGAAGTTAATATTAGCTCTAAAATTCATTGAAGTTTTTTAAAAGCATGGCTATTTATCTTTGAAAGGTACATTGTATCGATTCCAGGGACAGCTTCTCAATATGAAGGAAAGTTCTGTTGCACCCAAATGAACACAAAGGTAATGGCTATGTACAGTCAGCACTGTGTCTGAATTGGAAGCGATATTTGCCATGTGGGATAAAACACAACATTGAATTAAGTTCAGCAATTACAATCAAATGCATTCCAATCAGAAAGGAGATAATGAAAGGAAAATATCTGTTACCACCAAAGATATGTCTTTCGAGAGCCTAATTTTTAGTAAACAGTGTAACAGATTTTACCTGGTCTTAATGATTTAATGATTTTTGACAGAGTTGAACAATTAGCCAACTCTAACAGCGGGACAGAGAGCTGCCCACACATCTGAGCTGCGTCAGTTGCATCCTTTATTATCTCTTTCCTGGAGCTGGGATCCTGCCTCCTCCCTGAACACCCTCTTCACAGGCTTGCTCATTAAAACCCTAGAGTCAGCATACTAACACACACACTTAATTAGCTCTTTCCTTTCAGGAGTTCCAATTGTTTTCAGGGTGAAGTCTAAATCGGTCGTTGACACTCATGGCCCTTTCTTTGTGCTTTCTGCTTTCATATTAGACTGGCCTCTAAATTCCTGATTCATAGCTCCTTAGTTAGGTCTGTTAATCAGCATTTGCTGTATAACAAGCTTCCTTCAAATCTCAGTGAATCACAGCAACACGTGTGATCTTGTGCTCTCAGATCTGTGAATTGGCTGTGGTTCTGATGACTTCAGCTCGACGTGGTTCCTAGCAAGTGAGTTGGGTTCAGGTCTTTTCCGTGTGTCCCCTTAACTTGAGACCCAGGCTGAAAGAGCAGTGGTTCCTTGGAGCATGCTTTCTCCTGGCAGAACATATTACTGAACCCAGGTTGGCTACTTGCCTGGGTTCAGAAGCCCATAATTTGAGAAACAAGTGTGCAGAGAAAGAAAAGATGCTTTGACCAGGAAAGCTTGCAATCAGAGGAGATGGGGAACTTGTGTCCAGGGACCAACTCTTAAGATTCTGCTCAGTCATGACAGTTTTTAAAGGGAAAAATGGGGAAGAATCTCCGTGAATCATCAAGGCAGGGTGTTGGGTTCTGCATCATTGTCCTTTGTGTGTGGACTGGCTGACTCTTTCTTCAGATGTTATCTTGCCTGCTGTTGGGAGAAGAGCTACTCATTTTTTTTTTAAGTGACTTCTTTTTATCTAGGAAAAGAATCAACATGTTAGACAAGGCATGATATGTATTCAGGAGAGCATAAGTCAGGAGTTAGGTTAAATTGCCTGGTGATCTCATACAATTAGGTTCTTTTAAGGTTACAGGGGAATAGAAATGGGCAAACAGGAAAGGTGCAAGAGATCTGCTTTCAAGCACAAAAGGCCAAGTGAAACTTGTAAGCACATTTCAAGCCTTGTGCAGAATGCTGCATAATCACAGCCTACCAAAAGGCCTCCAAAGGACCTGGGTCCTTAATCCTGTTACAGGGAAGAGTGGGAGACCTGGGCCCAGTATTCCAACCTACCACACCAAGGAAACCGAGACTAGTGACTTTACCTCTTTGAACATTAGCTTTCTCATCTTTAAAGTGGGGCTGTTGACACCATGCAGAGTTAAGATAGAAATAAATAAGACAATGAAGGGGAAAGTACCATTTAAGCTATGAAGAACAGCAGAAGTATTTGTTGCTCTTCGTACAACAGATACTAGGTCTCATAGATTTTTCCTCCCCAGCACAGTGTCTTCTTTGTGGTGCATGCACTATAAAAGAGCAAAGAAATATTTCCCAAAGCGCTTTAACACCATTGCTTTGGCCAGCGAAAGCTGAGCGCCGCAGAATTGATGCTTTTGAACTGTGGTGTTGGAGAAGACTCTCGAGAGTCCCTTGGACTGCAAGAAGATCCAACCAGTCAATCCTAAAGGAGATCAATCCTGGGTGTTCATTGGAAGGACTGATGTTGAAGCTGAAACTCCAATACTTTGGCCACCTCATGCGAAGAGTTGACTCATTGGAAAAGACCCTAATGCTTGGTAGGATTGGGGGCAAGAGGAGAAGGGAACGACAGAGGATGAGATGGTTGGATGGCATCACCAACTCGATGGACATGGGTTTGGGTAGACTCTGGGAATTGGTGATGGACAGAGAGGCCTGGTGTGCTGCAATTCATGGGGTCGCAAAGAGTCGGACACGACTGAGCGACTGGACTGAACTGAACTGAAGCTAGTCCCTCTGGAAAAGGAAATGGCAAACCCACTCCAGTATTCTTGCCTGGAGAATCCCATGGACAGAGGAACCTGGTGGGCTCCAGTCCATGGGGTCATAAAGAGTCGGACACGACTAAAGCCACTTAGCATAACATAAGCTAGTTCCTGGAGAAGGGAATAGCGACCCACTCCAGTATTCTTGCCTGGAGAAGTCCATGGACAGAGGAGCCTGGTGGGTTACAGTCCATGAGGTTGCAAAAGTCTTAGACACGACTGAGCAATTGGACATGACATGACTTGTACTCACTTTCAACCTAGTCCTCAGGCTTCCCAGGTGGCTAGTGGTTAAGAACCTGCCTGCCACTATAGGAAATATAAGAGATGCAGGTTTGATCCCTGAGTCAGGAAGATCCCCTGGAGGAGGGCAAGGTAAACCACTCTAGTATTCTTGCCTGGAGAATCCTATGGACAGAGGAGCCTAGTGGGCTATAGTCCATGGGTTGAAAAGAGTCAGACACGACTGAAAGGACTTAGCATGCACGCATGCAATCTAACCCTCTGTTTTTCAGTAATAACACCTTGATACTCCTTTGAGAAACCAGAAAACACCCCTCCCTCACTGTCACTTCATGGGGTCAGTGCAGACTGTTTATCTACAACTATAGCTCCAAAAATGAATTCGTAACCCGGGTCTGTCTAGTCTGAGATCCTGAGGTGTCTTAGTATTATAATTGGGTCTGCAATGAGCACACATCACAAGCCTGGCTAATTACAGCCAAGCCAGGACTATTGCTGGAGCTATTTAAAAAGAGGCATTTTTTTCTAAACTTGGCATTTTCAAGCTAGTAGACAAACTTGGAGATGCTAAGGGGTTGTCTTGCTACCCTATGGGGGTTGAATAAAGTCAACACAGACGAAAGCAGAATGAAGCAATGACGAGAGCCAATTTTCTGAGTACATTGACAGAGTATCTGGAGGCAGCTATCTCCTAAAATAACCATATGTCTGGCCTTTCTGTTACATGAGTCAATGCGTGTTTTTTTTTTTTTTTCGGTTTAAGGCACTTTCAGTTGGATTTCTGTTAAAAGAAAGCTGACTAATACAGAAATAGAATTCCTCCAGAACAAATACAAAACATGTATCAAGACTTCCCGCTGATCACTTGCATAAGCTTAATCAGATTTAAGAGAACTTTTGCATGCTCTACTAGTTCTGTTGTTGTTGTTGTTCAGTTGCTAAGTTGTGTCCAACTCTTTGTGACTCCATGGACTGCAGCATTCCAGGCTTCAGTCCTGGCATCACCATCTCTCAGAGTTTGCTCAAACTTGTGTCCATTGAGTCAGTAATGCCATCCAACCATCTCATCCTCTGTCACCCCCTTCTCATCTTGCCCTTAATCTTTGCCATCATCAGGGTCTTTTCCAATGAGTTGTTTCTTCATATCAGGTGCCTCAAAAGGAGTTCCCTCCCACTATTTGTCACTTGGCATCACCCTTTGACATAGAAAGGGAGGTAAGAAATGGAAGGGATGTTTGGGGCCCCACACCCAGCTTATCCTTAGAGATCTAAGTCCCCAGTGGACAACCTCAGAAGAGGTAACCTTATCTCCTGATATGCTAACCCCATCTACTTTAGCTAATGATGACACCTGTCTCCCTGTCTCTGGTTGTCAAGTGCTTCCACCACTTGATCTAGGGACCTTTTGCCCAGGCTGAAGTCTTTCTTAAAATCCTCAGTTGGCCCTGCCTCATATCTATTGCTCCTGGATAAGCCTTTTAGCACTGGGATTACATGGAACAGCCCGGAGACTCCATGAGCTCTGGAAACAGACAGAGGATGCACTCATGTGTTAAACCTCAGACCTATCACTTACCGCCTGTATGACACTGAGCCCATCACTTAAACTCTCTGAGTATCAAGTCTCCTTTCTTCAAAGCAGATACAGTAACATCTTTCTCCAAGGTTGTTGTGAGATTATAATGACATGGTAGGTAAAAGGGCTTTACATAGCATGTAGTAGGCATTCAGTACATGGTAGGTATTATCATTCTCATTTCTTTTGTTCTTTCTTGCATTTTGTGCTGTTTATTTGGTTTGCTGTCTGCCCTACTCAAGTGGACTGCAGGTACGTGAGGGCAGGCATGAATATGATGCTTCTTTCCATTCCTGATCTTTCTAGTAAGATCTCATCACAGAATGGGTCCTTAATAACCTGATTTGAGGGAGAATAGATGAAGAAAACATGTATACATGATGACCTGAAGGAAAGAAGGTGGAGAAATTAGGCAGTCAGCCATTTACTCAGCCATTCTTGACTGCAGCCATTCTTGACTGAGCTCTTTCTCTGGATCAAACATTTAGGATAAAGTCATAGTGTTTGAAGAGCTTGGTCAAGTGGAGAATACCAGGCAAAAGCAAGCAAATAAAACTAGAGCATTTCTTTTGGTTACAGATAGTAGAAGTCTACCCCAACCATCTTGAACAAGAGGGAGACATGTTAGATAGATGTTGATATTTTCAACAGGTTTTAGGAAGGAGGGAGGGTGGGAACAACTGAGTTGGCTCAGGACACATTGTCTGGAGTGTTACTATTAACAAAGCCTCAGCCACCCTCCCACTTCCTAGGAGAAGTGTTCCTATTACCAAGAGAGATGCTCTGATTGGCCCTGTTTGGGTTATGCATTCGCTTTCAGACCAGTCAGAAGGCCCTCCCATGTCAGGGTTTGGAGGCCATTTCTTGGGAAGGTGCATCATAAACAAGGCAGTCCCCAGAGAAATGGCTTCACAGCATTCAGCACTAAATAGAGATTTGCACACTGTCCTTGATGAGGTGTGAAAGAAGTAGAGGAAAGTCTCCAAGAAGAGGTGGTCATTGAGTGTGGTGGCCTTGAGAACAGTTCATGAAATAATCCAGATCAACAAACTTGACCCTGAAGGAAGGGGGACTTAGTGGGGTTTAAGAACTGAAATTCACAGAAGGCCCTGTTTGGCCAAATTTCCCCTCAGAGGATTGTTATAATCACAGAGGGAAAATACCTCAAACAAACTGGGCCTCTTGAGCATCTGAGTTGGTCAGGAAGCCTGGTTTAGGGTGTCAGGGTCATTTTCCACATGAACTGGAGGCTTTCTATAATGTCAGGGAGGGACAATGGTAGGGAAAAACAAGATAGAGTCAAAAATGTGGATTCTAGTTCAACTTAGCTGCTTACCAGCTGTACAATGATAAGGAATTTTTCTCTATAAGGCTCAGTTATCACATCTGCAAAGTGGAAGAAATAGTATTTATTTCTCAGGCTGGATGTACAGGTTAAGGGCATAAGATGTGTTTGAAACCATCTAGCAAGAATTGGCAGGACCAGGAGACCCATCCACATCCATGAGTTTCCTTTTATGTTGTATTTTGCTTGCTGTGCAGTTCCCAGAATCTGATAATCTTTTTGATGGATGAGTTTTGGGAAGAGTCCATAACAGCAACATTCAGTTGCCAGGAACTAAGTGACCCTTCATGTTTCAGCGACCCTTTCATAATCCTGGGAACTGGCTGGGAGGGAGGCTGCCATACGTGTGCTGAAGGGAGCTTGTTCTATTTACAGCTTTCACGCTTGATAATTGCACATTTTTTGTGTGGGTTTTTTTATTTTGTTCATGCATGGGCCCACAGACCCCTTACTTCTGGCTGTGCCCACTTTTTCTGGCCAAGTCTTTTTCAGATGCTTAATTTCTGGAATTCCATCAAAGAAACCACGGCAAGGCATTACTCCAGTCTCAGGAGGAAGCCCTGGCTCCAACGCCATAATTCCCCTATTTCTATCCAACTCATGGAAAGGCAAGCACATCCCCCAACACCTCATTGCACAGCAGAGGCCAGCACAAACTGACGGCCATCATTTTATTTAATCCTTGGTTGTTCCATGGGCCCATCAGTGGGACGGGAAGCAGTTTCAGAGAGGGATCTGGAGAGTGGCAAATATGTGGCATTGGAGGAACAGACCAACGTTCTAATCCTGCTCTGCTGCTCACGAACTGTGTGGCCTGGGGCGAGCTCTATAACCTGTCCGACCTTGCTTGTTATCTGTGAAATGGTAATAGTGTCACTGGGTCATGGTACAGCTTGGGTGAGATACTTTCCAAAAGCGCTTCTATGAAATGGCATCTGGCTTGTTGAAGGGACACAGTAAGTGTTAGTTTCATTCCGCTTCTTTCAGGTGAGAATCGCAGGCCATCCTGAGTCCTTCTTCTCTCCAATGGCCTGCATCTCATATAACAGGGTTCTTTCTATACTTCACTGAGGAAGCTTGGCTTTTTTTGGTGGTAACAGATATAAAAGGAAGGAATTAGGAATTGGAACCAGAGATGTGTGCATATCAGCCAGCTTGTATTTTGCACATGGAAACATGACCACCGAGTTTGTGGCCCCACAGACTGTAGCCCCCAGGCTCCTTTGTCCGTGGACTTCTCCAAGCAAGAATACTGGAGTGGGTTGCCAGTTCCTACTCCAGGGGATCTTCCCAACCCAGGAATTGAACCCACATCTCTTGTGTCTCCTGCATTGGCAGGTGGGTTCTTTACTACTTGTGCCACCTGAGAAGTCCCCATGAAAATAGTTAGTGGTTAGTTAATGCTCGTCAGTACTGGTAGGAGTTTTACACCTGGTGGTGATCACCTTCATTTGGACCAGGAGCTTGATGTATCACCTCACAGGGTAATATGGGTGCAGGGGGACAGGCTAGGCTGGGGACCTCAGGTGAGCAGACAGGAAAGGCTGTTGGGGAGGAAGTCACTTGGCCTCCTCCAGTTCATTGTTTTCTGGGTCACAAGTTGGTCTTTGAAAGGGTCTCTGAGATATGCCAATAGAAAGGAAATGGTTTATGAAGAGATCAGAGGGAAAGGAGACGCCCCTGGAATACAAACTGCTAGCCCAGCCCACCAGTACCATTTATCCACCAGCAGTGTTGCAGGTCTGCTTAAGCAAAGGTGGAAACCACCCACAAACCATGTCACTCATTAGAAAGGATGTTATTGTCTCAGTAAGAACAGAGGAGGGAGAGGAGGCAGACATGCATTAAAACTGCAGTAAGCATGAATGACCCAGACCTCACTTTTCTGCTATAAAATTGATTTTTAAGGAAATGGAGGGAAAAAAAATGCTTTAAAATGTTCTGGAAAAGAATGCAGGTAGGGAGATGAGGAGCTGATACTGAGATGGGCTAAGCAGCCTGACCCAGTGGATAAGAGTTCAGACGTCAGAATCCAAGGCCTAAGCTTCTTCGCAAATTGTGTGTGACCTTGAGAAAATAACTCAGTCCACCAAACTCCCATTTCCCCCATCTTTTGAGTGGAGAAAATAATTGTGTAAAATGCATTGAAAATGCTTAGCATAGTGCCTCGGTCTACATCTCTCCTTTCCTTATTAAATGATGTTTTTGTTGTTTTGTCTGCCCTGGATTCTTTTATCTGGGAATAACAGCCAGTTTCTGTTGGGAAACCAGCTCCTCTTCTGCTGTTATTTCTCTGTGGTTTAGGAGGAACTATCTTCCTTCTCTAGAGTGGACTTCGTGAACAGTCCTGTCTGAATCAGAATTCCACAGTAAT
The DNA here is from genome assembly GCF_054371585.1 of Giraffa tippelskirchi. NCBI lineage: Eukaryota > Metazoa > Chordata > Mammalia > Artiodactyla > Giraffidae > Giraffa > Giraffa tippelskirchi. The sequence continues at coordinate 72,868,075 of NC_137281.1, forward strand.
TGTTTTAGGGTTAGGTAATGGCCATACCGGGACACCTTAGGTGGCTCAGTGGTAAAAAATCTACTTGCCAGTGCAAGAGATGCAAGAGACATGGGTTCGATCCTTGGGTTGGAAAGATCCCCCGGAGAAGGGCATGGTAACCCACTCCAGTATTCTTGCCTGGAAAATCACATGCACAGAGGAGCCTGGCAGGCTGTAGGGTCTTAAAGAGCCCTACATGACTGAGTGACTGAGCACACACACACACACAATGACCATAGTGGCTCAATGAGAGACAGCTCTAGGACTTTTGCTGGAGTTACTGTGTTAGAAAAGCATGTATTTCATTGTGTATTCTGTTGGGTTAGAAAAGGATGTATTCCATTGCGTATGCTAGCTGGAGGACAGGAAGCTAGGGATGGCAGAAATCATTTTGTCATTATTTGACCAAAATGTGCCTGATAATACAGCCCAAACAGAGGAAAGTAGAATTGAAAGAGATGGAGGGAGATAGTTTCTTGATGACTTTGAGCTCTGGACCCAGCTGAGTCTGATGCCAGACTAAAATCTTGCATGAGCTGGGTTTCTTTCTGCAATCCACAATAAGCGATTAGATAGAGCCTGCAAGCATGGCCATAAATGCCCAGTTCACCAAATATTCCTGCAGAAGCTAAAACAGAGATTCTGCTCAAGTGACCCTAGAACTGTCTTCCCAGCACTAATCTATCACCATCTATCACCACATTTCCTGTCTCTTCTTTGTCACTGACCCATCATGTGGCTTTGGGGATGGGAGTCAATATCACCCAACTTCGCCTTTCAGGAGGGGCCTGGATATTTCCTTTCTGTGAGCTGGTGCGTGTTCTTTACAGAATATTTTCTCAGGGTAAATAAGGTATTACTGGAAAGAAAAGTTTAATGATCAAATAAGTTTGTGAAACCCTGGGTTTAAAAAGAGAAAACATGTTTTTTAACATTGCAGGACTTCTCAGAGCCCTTAATGCACTAATGTTCCTAGGTCTAGGTACTTTCTGAAAGAGATGTTGAATAAATAGCACTTGCCAGACATGGTCGACCATGAAACACTTTCCCTGGAAAAATTCTCATTGGACTAGTGTTCTCTGAAACAGAATAAAACCCAACTGCAGAAATAACTGAGCATCATCTTAATGGGTGGGAAGAGATTTAACATGGTTGGGGCTTTAACTCATAGGTCCTACCTGTGAATATATTCATTCAAATATTTAATGAGCACCTACCTTGCACCAGGGTCTATACTAGGCCTTGGGGCTATAGAAATTAACAAAGTGTTGGTTCCTGCTCTCAAGAGGCTCAGAAAATAGAGGGGACGATGGGGACACACACACACACAGAAGATGGTGGTGCGATGCGCCGAGAACTACAACTGGAAGAGCTGGAAGGGGACCACAGGAACTGAGCAGGCAGCAGAGCAGAGAGAGGCCTCCACCCAGACCGGGAGAGGGAGCACGGGTTCATTTCAACTGATCACAGAAAGGCAAGGCGTGCACTAGTGTTTGCACACAGAGGAAAGCACACACACAGGAGAAACACGTGAGTTAAAGGCCGGATATTTAAAAAACAAACAGGGCAGTAGTTGCATGAGAGTAGAGTATGGAGATAAGTGGCTGATTGGTAAGTACAACCCAGATGGTGAAGACTTATGTGGAAAAATTGGGACTTTCTTTTGTATGTAGCAGGTAACCATCAAAGGTCATAGCTTTTGACCTGTCCAGATACATCTTTCGATAGTTACCCTGGAAAAATGGGGATGATGAATTGGGAGGGAGTTGATATGGGGGTGAAAAACATGCAAGTTTCTCTATGATGAGAAGATGCTGGTGAGTTGCTGACATGCCAGGAAATAACTCCTTACATTTCCAGAACGTTTGGATAATAATCTGAAGTCTATTTAACGCTCATTTCAGGAAACAGACAAAACCCTTAAGCAAATGCTTGCCCAAGCTTTTGAGTCCACAAAGCATAATATGCAAGGGCATTTCTGAGAGGAGTACTGATCTGGGACAGTTACGATGGTGATTATTATTCAGCAGTGAGATGCTGTCTTTCTGGAAAGGATTAAAATTATTATTGAATTGAAAAGAATTGGAAGCCTTAAGGAAGGGAATTACTTCTTTCAGGAATACCCCAAGGAGGTTTCCTATATTCAAATAAATCAGTAAGTTGTTCCTTCTCCCCAAAAACTTGCGGCTGCAAACTGTACCAATTTGGCAGAGTGACTGGTTGAACTAGACAAAGCGGGCAGAAACACTACTTCCAAACAGTGGTAGTTTCCTTGTTTAAAAAAAGTCTCTAGCCAAAATTTCAGACTCACATTAGTTCCAGAGTCCTGTAGGGTAATGGTGGCTGTCTAGATTAGAATCTTTCCATGTGTCTTCTAAAAACCCACACAAATAAAAGAGAGGAAAGAGAGATGAGAGTGAGAGAGCAAAGAATAGAACCACCAGAGTCAGTACCCACAGCATAAGTAAAATGCAAAGAATGTATCACTTCAATTTACATACTTGGGAAAACAAAAGTGTAATACTAGCAAAGTCAGTTTCAGAATTTACTTAAAGGTCCAGAGTCTGGTGGGAAGTATTGATAAATAGAAAATGGAAGAGGGGTCCTACTAATAATGGAGCACAGATGACTTCCAGAAAGGTTCACCCTGCAGGACAAGGTTTCACTCTAAATAAGATATGTAGAGAATAGGTAGTAGCCCTGAAAAGACCCTGATGCTGGGAGAAATTGAGGGCAGGAGGGGAAGGGGACGACAGAGGATGAGATGTTTGGATGGCATCACCAACTCAATGCATATGACTTTGACCAAGCTCTGGGAGTTGGTGATGGACTGGGTGGCCTGGCGTGCTGTAGTCCATGGGGTCGCAGAGTCAGACATGACTAAGAGACTGAACTGAACTGAACTGGTGGACCAAAGCATTGGCTAATAGGTCAAAAAAAGAAGGGGGTTTAGAAAAGGGCAAAAGAAAGTTGTGCAGAAAGAGATGAGGCAGTGTTGGGAAAGACAGGAACACATTGAACCCAGTCTCCCACATTGCAAGCAGTTTCTTTATCATCTGAGCCCCCAGGGAAGCGCCTTAGAAGGTGTAGGTGAAACCAATGGAGGCCTAATGGTGAGGGAAAGAAGGTAATGACTAATGATAGGAGCATACTGAAACAACATATGCGTCAGAGATGAAAGAAGGAAAGAAAGAAAGAGAAGTACCATTACTAAATACATTGCACTTGATGTTAGCAAAGTAGGGTTGAACCAAGAAACTTAGCAAGTATATGACCTTGCCTATGCAATCCCCCTCCTTCTCCCATAAGAACACCATGTATTACAGGCACAGGAAAATGCAATAAAATAATCATAAATAGGAAAAAAAATCCATAATTGATTAAAAGTTACTCTGAGAAGAAAATAGAAAGTGAAAATTACACTTTCTCAGAAGATAAAAACTCTTTAGAATAAAAAAAAATCCATGAAGTAGAGAAAAATAGAAACGCAACACTTCAACATAACAAGTTAGAATTCAGACTAAAAAGCATAATAAGATAAAGAATATTTAATAAAAAAACACAATAGCAATGTATAAGAGTTTAAATAGTTATAAATATTTATGTCCCAAATAATACAGCACCAAATTTCATAAAGCAGAAAACCTGGGAGATATAAAAAGTAATAGAAGAATTTAATAATTTCAAATGAACTATTCTATCACATATAAAATAACAATGACAACTTTAATACATTTATTTAAGTAAAAATTTGTCCCTGTGACTCAGTGGTAAAGAATCTGCCTGCAATGCAGGAGACATGGGTTTGATCCCTGGGTCAGGAAGATCCCCTGGAGAAGGAAATGGCAACCCGCTCCAATATTCTAGCCTGCGAAATCCGATTGACAGAGGATCCTAGTGGGCTACACCCCTTGGTGTCTCAGAAGGGTCAGACACAACTTTATATTTCAATAATTCTCAGAAACCACTTTATATAATCTTTTTGTTTGATATGAAAATTTACTTAAGTCCAAAAATCACCACTTACATTAAGACCAGTGATTTTGGACAAGAGTGTCAAGGCAATTGATGGAAGAATTATCTTTTTGACAAATTATGTTGGGACAACTGAATATCCATATACAGATAACTGAAGCTGAATTGCCTAACTCACACCATAAACAGATATTAACTTAAAATGAATCATAGACCTAAATTTAAGAGCTAAAACTGTAAAACTCTTATAAAAAACATAGGAGTAAATGTTCACAACTCTGGATGAAGGGAAAGCTTTCTTAGATAGGGCAACACAATTATCAGTCACAGAAAAAACAGAAAATTGGATTATATAAAAATTAAATGCTTCTGGGACTTCCCTGGCAGTTCAGTGGCTAAGACTCTATGCTCCCATTGCAGTGGGCCCAGGTTTGATCCCTGGTCGGGAAACTAGATCCCACATGCCACCATTAAGAGCCTCATGCCACGAATAAGAATAAGAGTTCATATGCCACAATTAAAGATCCCCTGTGTTGCAGCTAAGACCCAGCACAGACAAATAAATAAATATTTTTTAAACTAAATACTTCTGTGTTATAAATATTGGAGTGAGTTGCCATGCCCTTCTCCAGGGGATCTTTCCAACCCAAGGATCGAACCCAGGTCTCCCACATTGCTGGTAGATTCTTTACCATCTGAGCCACCAGAGAAGCCCAAAAATACTGGAGTCGGTAGCCTATCCCTTCTCCAGGGGATCTTCCCAAACCAGGAACCAAAGCAGGATCTCCTGTATTGCAGGAGGATTCTTTACCAGCTGAGCTACCAGGGAATGATTAAAAATGATTATAAATGATATAACCATAAGGTGAAAAGACAGTCCACAGAATAGTGGAAAATATTCAAGATTCTGTATCTGATAGGGGTCCAGAATATGTAAAGAACTCATCATTAAGTAATAGAAACAACCAAATTTTAAAAATAGGAAAGATTTGAATAGACATTTCTCCAAAGAAGATACACTAATGGCTAACAAGCAAATTAAAAGATGCTCAATGTCATTACTTATTAAGGAAGTGCAAATCAGGACTACGTGATACAACTTCATACTCAGTAGAATGACCGTTGGCAAAAAGACAGTTACATCCGTTGGCAGAATATGGATAAATTGAGTCTGCCAAGTTGACTTTAAAAGTCCATATAAATTAAAAGCAAGAACAGCTTTGAGATTCTTTTAGAAGCAATTAAGGGCAAGGCGATTTCATCAGATAGATAGATGGCAGATAGGTACATACATAGGAGTAAATACAGACTCTGAATATTGCCTAGGCTGGAGCAAGACACAGATGACACAAGTTAGTGTAATTGGAAAATGACTTAATAAAAGAACTATTTACAAGGGTGTGGGTAGACAGGCTGTATGAAAATCACAAGGGTTTATAAAGTTTTCCCAATAAATACAGGGTTGTTAACCAGCTGAGGGCCCAAATATATGAGAGGAGGGAGTAGGTAGCAGAACCTAGAAGAGAGGGTTGTGTAAAAATGGCCAGCTTGAGATGACTGGCGACATTCTGTCCTGGGACACAGGTCAGTCAAGGAGACCCTGCAGGAAGGAGTCAGGAGAACAAATACCGTGCTCACTTCTCTCCAATCTCCTGCCAGAGCTCCCCCATAGGTACACCCAACCAGAAGCCAAAGACAAGAGAGCAATGGTTGTAGCTCTTTTAAGCCAACCTCCCATTGCTTATGACAGAGTTCAGAAGCAAGGGAGAGGGTCTGGGGGGAAGGGCGGGGGTCAAATGGAAGACATGACAGTCTATAATTAAAGCAGTGGTTTTGGCACCTCGATAGACAGCATAAATGTAAACAGAATGGCAAATCCAGAAACATGATCAAGAACAAATGGAAATTTTATCTAGGAAAGTGACACCCCCAGATTCTGGGGTGGAAAAAAATGGCCTTGCAAATAGCAGTGTTGGAATAACTGGATAGACATTTGGAAAATTATAAAAGTATGTCCATGCCTCATACCGTTCATCAGATTAAACTCCAAATGCGTCAGAAATCTAAATGTTAAATATTTTAACCCATATAAATATTAAAAAAAAAACACAGGCTAATTCTTTTCATCCTGGGAATGACAAGAGCCTTTTTCCCTGTGACTCACAATTCAGAAGCATCAGAAAAGACTAATAAACTCAGCTACCTAAATTTTTAAAATTTTTGCATGACAAAGGACATCATAAGCAGTCAAGGTGAATGAAAAGTCCAGAGAAAATATTTGCAACTTACATCATAAAAGGCTAATCTTATTAATACATTAAAAGGCTCTTTAGAATTGAGGTAAAATGGGCAAAAGACATAGTTCATAGCAGAAAGGCAAGGGTTTTTAAACACATGAAAAGATGGTCAACCTCACTCATAATAAAGGAAATGCAAATTTAAACTACACTGAAATGTCCTTTCTTCTCTCTCAGATTGGCAAAATTCCAAGAGTTTGGTAGTACATTATTTGCAAGAAATCATCACCCTCATACTTTGCTGGTAAAAGTGCAAAATGTCCAAAACCTATGAAGGGGAATTTTATATTTATTAATATTACATAGGTATTTATCCTTTGACCCAGCAATCTTATTTCTAGGAGTCTATCCTAAAGATATACTTCCATAAATATCTGTGGCATTGTGGCAAAAATGTCACTATGACATTATTTCCAAGAGCAAAAAGACTGGAAACACATCAAATATGTATCATTCAGAGAATGGTTGCATAAACTAGGGTACTTTCCCACAAAACCCGGGTCTCCTGCATTGGCAGGCATTCTTTACCACTGTGCCACCTGGAAAGCTCCACAGTAGGCTATATGCAATGCTAAAATTCAATAAAAAATATCTCAGTCTACAGATTGGGAGTGAGTTTCTGCATATTTTATTAAGTAAAGAAGAAAGTTATTGAAAATCATTTAGAGTTTGCTACCTTTTGTATAAAACCAAGGGGAAGTATCAATATATACTATTTATACGAAAAGTGACACCAGATGAATAGTCGGAAAGCTAATAAAAGTAACGTTTAGCTGTATAGGAGGGACAGATATTTCTCTGAGTGCATCTTTGTATATAGTTTTAACTTTTAAACTATGTAAATGTTTACATATTCAAAAACTAGACAGAAAAACAAAAAGGCAACCTAAAATTAAAGTAAATTGAAGAAAACAACACTGGTAATATGTTAAATTTTTCACATTACCACACAGAAAAAGATGTTAAATGACTTTCGACTTTTGTCATTCATATTGTCCTTAAGGTCAAGAAAGAACCACAAAGAACTATTAAACTTTCATTTCATTGCTAGTAGTCATTATAATGTAACTGTAACTTTGTAATCATTTAGGAAATATATAAATGCAATATATAAATATATAATGTAATAATAAAGGAAATATATAACATATAATATGTAATATATAATATGTATATGTTAAGATTTTTGGTTATATATTAGATTTATACATTGTAAATATATAATATGTATAAATCCATAATATATTATGTATGTATATGTTATTAGGAACTAAGATTTTTGGTTTAAGATAAAAAGAGATTAAAAATGTGAATTAAAGTGTTCTGAATAACCTTATAATATTAATTTGAATATGAATATAAGTATGACTCATGAATTTATTAAACAAATATATTTTCTAGTTCTGTCCATGGGAAAGACCTAGAAAAATAATATTCTAATAGCTATGAGCTCACCTAGTACACAAATCTTGATTTCTATGTACCAGTCTTCCCTAAGAGAAAACAGGGCTACTTAAAGAATGGATGATTCTAAGTATGGGGCAGCAAAAGTATAAAATGAGTTTTATTTCTGTGTGAGAAAGGAAGAATGTTGAAGGTATGTCAAAAGAACACAGTGGCTACGTGAAAGGAGCTCTGACTGGACAAATTTAGGACATTTTGAGCATCAAACAGAAAAATATCTTTGATTGTAAAATACAGAATGAATAAAGATTCACCAGTCTATAGTGATTCTAGAAAAATAAAACAATAAGATAGATAGATAGATAGATAGATAGAGGTAGAAACTCCTTATCCTGAAAATTGGTAGCTGGAGGAAATAATATAGTTTGCCTTTTAAGAATAAGCTGTACCATTTTTCTAGATTCCATAAGTTCAGTTCAGTCGCTCAGTTGTGTCTGCCTCTTTGAGACTCCATGGACTGCAGCACGCCAAGCTCCCCTATACATCACCATCTCCAGGAACTTGCTCAAGCTCATGTCCATTGAGTCGATGATGCCATCCAACCATCTCATCCTATGTTGTCCCCTTCTCCTCTCACCTTCAATCTTTCCCAGCATCAGGGTCTTTTCAAATGAGTCAGTTCTTCACATCAGGTGGCCAAAGTTTAGGAGCTTCAGCTTCAGCATCAGTCCTTCCAATGAATATTCAGGACTGATTTTCTTTAAGGTTGACTAGTTGGATCTCCTTGCAGTCCAAGGGACTCTCAAGAGTCTTCTCCAACACCATAGTTCAAAGGCATCAATTCTTTGGCTCTCAACTTTCTTTATGATCCAGGTCTCACATCCACACATGATTACTGGAAAAATCATAGCTTTGACTATACGGACTTTGCCAGCAAAGTAATGCCTCTGCTTTTTAATATGCTGTCTAGGTTGGTCATAGCTTTTCTTCCAAGGAGCAAGCATCTTTTAATTTCATGGCTGCAGTCCCCATCTGCAGTGATTTTGGAGCCTGAGAAAATAAAATCTGTCACTGTTTCCATTGTTTCTCCATCTATTTTCCCTGGAGTGATGGGACCGGATGCCATGACCTTCATTTTTTGAATGTTGAGTTTTAAACCAACTTTCCCACTCTCCTCTTTCACTTTCATCAAGAGGCTATTTAGTTCTTCTTCGCTTTCTTTCATAAGTGTGGTGTCATCTGCATATCTGAGGTTATTGATATTTCTCCTGCAATCTTGCTTCCAGCTTGTGCTTCATCCAGCCCAGCATTTTGCTTGATGTACTCTATATATAAATTAAATAAGCAGGGGGAAAATATACAGCCTTGATGTACTCCTTTCCCAATTTGCAACCAGTCTGTTGTTCCATGTACAATTCTAACTGTTGCTTCTTGACCTGCATACAGAGTTCTCAGGATGCAGGTAATTGGTCTGGTATTCCCAATTAGATTCCATATATATTCATTAACAGTGTTGAAGCAGAGATGTAGAGAGGGGACTTGTGGTCATGAGGTGAGGGAAGGAGGGGTTGAACTGAGAGATATATACACTATACTGTGCTAAGTCGCTTCAGTCGTGTGCAACTCTTTGCGACCCTATAGACTGTAGCCCACTGGGCTTCTCTGTCCATGGGATTTGCCAGGCAAAAATACTGGAGTGGGTTCATATATACACTATCATATGTAAAACAGATTACTTGTTGGAAGCTGCTGTATAGCACAGGGAACTCAGCTCGTTGCTCTGTGATGACCTAGAGAGGTAGGATGGGCGGGGGTGGGAGCAAAATTCAAGAGGGAGAGGATATATGTATACATATGTCTGATTCATGTTGTTGTCCAGTAGAACTATCACCACATTGTAAAGCAATTATATTCCAATAAAACAAGAATATGCTGTAGTTCATCTAGCTGATCAAGGAAAGTTTGCCAGTTTATGCCAGTTAATAACTTCAGAAAAATAATAGCATTAGAAAATCCTAAATTTGCACCCTTAATGAGATATTTTGCTTATATGTGGACAGAGAATTCTCAAGTGATGTTCTAGGTATAGTTACCAGACTTTGCTGTCTGCAGAGTGGGTTTCCGGAATGTGGGAGAGTGCTGAGAGAGTGAGAGAGTTTGCTTTATATTTTTGTCCATCTGTCGTCTTTAAAATGTTCATCACAAACACAGTGCTTTTACAACGAACAAAAAAAAAGCTTAAAAATCTAGATGAAACTCCTATTTTATAAATTCTTACTTTTCTTAGGACCTTACTCAACTGTTTGCTCCTTAAGGCAAACTTCGCAGGCCACCCTAAGTAAGAAAGTCAATTCCTCCTTTGCTGACCCTTATTATTGCATTTACCACATTTTAAACATGCAATTGATTATCCATTTACAGCTCTATATACTCATCTTCCACCATTAGGTTTTGTTTTATTCTTTGTGGCCTTTGGTTTCTGTTACCTGCCTATAGAAGAGTTCAATACCTGCACAGTAGATATTCAATAAATGCTTGCTGAGTGTTTAAGAACTTGGGAAAAGGCTTTGGAATGCTGATTATCATAATCAGTTCATATCTGACATCCCCCCTCCTCTGGATCAAAATCCTCTAAGGAAAGATATTTCATTTTATACAGTTCAATAAGTAATTATTTGAGTAAATTACATAATTCCTTTGGGCTTTCAGTCTGGTGGCTCACTCAGACAGTAAAGAATCTACCTGTAATGCAGGAGACATTGGTTCAATCCCTGGGTCAGGAAGATCCCCTGGAGAAGGGAATGGCAACCCACTCCAGTATTATTGCCTGGAGAATTCCATGGACCGAGGAGCCTGGTGGGCTATAGTCCACGGAATCATAAAGAGTTGGACATGAATGAGTGACTAACACTTTCAACTTTGAAAGAGTATGGATAGGGAGAAGGAACCCAAGCTGTTGTTAAGGATACTTGAGAAAATAATGTGCTTAATAACAACTTCTGGATAAATTAATAAGTAAATAGATAATATAATTTTTAAATAAATGAAAATGGATGAATGAAAGAACATAGAGATAGGAGGAAGGAGAGAAAAATCTACTAAGTAGGGTGAATGGATGGATGGATGAATGGGTGGTAATTGAATGGATGAAATGATGGTTGGGTGTTTGGTTAGCTGGATGAATGATCACGTTGCTGGATGGCTGGATGAGATGGATGGATAGATAGTGGATCGATAGGTGGATGCTGGATGGGCCTGAGTCCAGTTGCATCTGGAGTGGCTTAGTTCATTCAGCCTGGATCTACCCTAGAAGACAAAATCTTTGAGCCCCTGGAGGTGATGTGAAGCTATCATTTTCCCAAGTTGGGGACGATGCTATAACTCCACTTCCAGGTGATACAGCTGAGTGGGAAGGCAGATGCTTTTAGTGCAGGATTGGATGCTCACCTGTTAGAACTACAAAAAGAAAAGCTGAATTTTCCCAGTTTCCATAAATGATGAGTTAGCCTTGCCTTGCAGAGGGAAAGAAACAGAGAAGTAGCTCAGGCAACACCACAGACTGTGTTTAGACAGTTTAGTCTGAGGCAGGGGACTTGAGTTCATGTTCTAACCCTGCAGCTCACTACCTGAGTAAACTTCGACTTGCCAGATCTTTGAGCATCAGTTTCCACATCTGAAAAATAAGAGAATGATGGTTACATTAACTCCTAGCACCAATATTTTCAGGACCACAAGCACAGAGATTTTTGTTTAAGGCTGTCTTGCTCTGAGTTCATCCTGTGTCTGTTTCCGCATCCTTCATGATGATCATAATTATGCCTGTTCTGCCTGTTTTGCATGGATGCTCTGAGTTGAATGAGATCATGGATATGAAAGTGCTTTAAAATGACATGGTGTATGCTGAGAATGTGATAAAACCTGGAAACAGCCTCTGCAAACCTGAAATAGAGAGATCAGAAAGGAGGTACCAGAGAGCAAAGCTTGGAAACTTTGTTTTCCTAAACAGTTTCCCTGCAGTGCTATCTTCCTCCGAGGAAAGTATAGTCTGAGGCAGTAATTTTCACAGTGCAGCTAGCTGTCTGAGTAAGAGAAAGGGCAATCTCTGGCGAGCTTCCTATCCAATCTGTGTCCTCAGTTCTCTTGGGGCCAGGGGATAGGTGGACTGACTTGGCCTGGACCTCCCAACCCTGTGACCTCAGACAATTGACATTCCTTTCTGAAGGCTCAGGTTCCTCATCTAACAAATGGGAGAATAAAATCTCCCTGTCTGGGATGCCGCAAGATTCAATTTGATATGGTAAGAATGTTCTGGAAAATTGGAAGTATGTGGAAGACAAGAGGGCCTTTCCCAAACTGAGATTAGGTAGTTCTCTTGGAATTAGTCAACACTTTAGAGATATTTAAGGTAATATATCCTAGACCCTCTCAGCTAGACACAGCTTCTAGGAATCTTGAGAGTTGCCCCATAGCATTCAGATACTCCAGAGTAGAGAGAATCCTGTCACGAATAGAATTATACATGTGGCTTTTAGGTGTGGGATTCTTAAGAAAAGCAAGGTTTGCACAGCAAAGGAAACCATAAACAATACAAAAAGACAGTCCCCAGAATGGGAGAAAATATTCGCGGTAATGCAGCCAATAAGGGGCTAATCTCTAAAATATACAAACAGCTCATGCAGCTCAATATCAAAAAGCAAATAATCAAATCAAACTATCAGTAGAAGATCTAAAGAGACATTTCTCTAAAGAAGACATATAGATGGCCAAAAGCCATATAAAGAGATGATCAACATCACTAATTATCAGGGAAAAGCAAATCAAAACTACAATGAGATATCACTTCACACCTGTCAGAATGGCCATCATCAAAAAGTCTACAAACAATGAATGCTAAAGAGGGTATGGAGAAAGAACCCTCGTACACTGTTAGTGGAATGTAAATTGGTGCAGCCACTATGGAAAATAGTATGAAGGTTCCTTAAAAAACTAAAAATAGAGCTACCATATGGTCTAGCAATCCCATCCCCGGGCATATATCCAGAGAAAACCATAACTTGAAAATATAAATGCACCCCAATGTTCATTGCAGCACTATTAACAATGTCTAAGACAAGGAAGCAACCTAAATGTGTATTGACAGATGAATGGATAGAGAAGATGTGGTACATATATACAATGAAATATTACTCAGCCACAAAAAATAATGAAACAATGCCATTACAGAAACACGGATGGATCTAGAGATTATCATACTATGAGAAGTAAGTCAGACAGAGCAAGACAAATATCATTTGATATCACTTATATGTGGAACCTAAAAAATTATACAAATGAACATATTTACAAAACAGAAACAGACTCACAGACATAGAAAAGAAACTATGATTACCAAAGGGGTGAGGTGGACAGGGAAGGGATAAATTAGGAGGTTGGGATCAACATATTCACACTACTATATGTAAAATAGACAATCAACAAGGACCTACTGTATAGCAGAGTAGTTAATACTCTAATAACCTATATGGGAAAAAAATCTGAAAAAGAATAGATATATGTATATGTATAGCTGAATCATTTTGCTGTATACCTGAAACTAATACAATACTGTAAATCAACTATACTTCAATATAAAATTAAAAAAAGAAACATGCAAAGATTTTAAGTGAACTCCAGCAGCCTGAGACAGAGAAAGGTGAAAATGAAAAGAGGATTCAGGGATCCCAGATTTCCATTGGTAGGAAGCAGGCTGAGAAAGTCATTCAGCTGCAAACATGGCCCATATCTTATTATAAAGAATGACTGAATGACTGAATGAATGAATAAATAAATAGAAAAGAAAGAATTAACATCTCAGATCTTGGAGCAGAGTCAAGAGTAGAAGAAAACGTGAATGAGAGAACCCCAGTGAGCACACCTAAATCTTAAATAGGAAATATTCCCTGCCCCCAGAGCAGTAGAAAAGACAACAGATATATAACAGGAATTCAGAATTTCTATGGACTAGCCTCTCTTTCACAGATCTCTGGCTAAATAACAGCTGCATCCAGGAAGCTGTGTGAAGCAACCTTGTCTGCACCTGGTCCTGACACAAAGCATGAGAACATGGACTTTGAGAATCCCTAAGATAAAATTCACAGAAGCACAGCATGGTAACATTTATTCTGCCAATTTTTTCCAAGAAGAAACAAGCTCAGAGAGGTGAAGTCATTTACCTCAAGTAGGAGCTAGCAAATTATTTTGGTAAAGGGCCAGATATTAAGTATTTTAGCCTTTGCAGTCTGTAAAGTCTCTGTGGCAACCACTCAACTCTGCCTTTGCAGCATGGAGGCAGCCATACACCACGTGTAAATGACTGGACGTGGTTATGTTCCAATCAACCTACAAAGACAGGCAATAAGCCAGCTTTGGCCAGCAGGCCAGTTTGCTAATGCCTGGACTAAAGCTGCACATCTATCAAGACTCAGAGTCTGAATTTAATCACAGGCAGGTGGGCATCCAGAGTCTGAGATTTAATGTGCTCAACTGATGGTCTCTTTGAAACCATAAGTAGCTAGAGAGTTTTAAGAAGAAAGTTATGGAATGAATGTTTGTGTCTTTATAAAATGTATAGGTTGAAACTCCAACTCCTGATGTGATGGTATTTGGAGATGGGGCCTTTGAGAGGTAATTAAGGTTAAATTAGGTCCCAAGGGTGGGGTCCTCATAATGGGATTAGTGCCATTATAAGAAGAGACATCAGAGAGCTTGATTTCTCTGTGTGCCAAGTGAGAAGGCAGCAAAAAGGCCATTTGCCAAAGAGAGAGCTCTCTCCAGGCGCTGGTCCCTTAGTTTTAAACTTGCTAGCTTCCTTCAGAAGTGCAAGAAAATAAATTTCCGTTGCTTATAGATACTCAGTCATGATAATTTTTATGGCAGCCAGAGCCAACTAATAGAGAAGGGTTTCTCAACATTTCCCAACCATATTATCATTTCTTAAGATTCAAGAAACACGTAGTATGGTAGAAATTGCATGGAAGATCAATGTGAAAAGTTCACCGGTTTCACAAGGTTACTTTGAGAATTAAATTAAGTAAAGTAGCATGTAGAAAGCCCCTAGCGTAGTGTCAGGTCTTTAGAAGACCCTCAGTCAATTAACTACCTTTATCTGAAGAACCAGCTCAACATTCCCTCTTCTACAAGGCCTGCTTTGACTCTCCACAGCAAAATTAGTGGGTGATGGGTGTTCTGAAGCTCACACAGCACAGCTTCCTCCATCAGAATCCATAAAATGCCACACTGTGGGATGACCAATTTCCATGTAACTGACTCCCCATCACACTCTGGATTCTTAAAGCTGTGGCCCATGTTTTTGACCTCTTGCATTTTTATGATATAGCTTGCGGGTTGTCCTAATCACAATGGGGGCTAATTCTGATTTCCCACTTAAAATTCTAGGGTCTACAGTCAGCTATACTTCTGGAACAAGCCTTCCTCCTTCATTCTGCAACTTCTTTTCTAACATTGTATTTCCCAAAGCTCAACTGATTGGGTTCCTCTCTGCCTCCATCACTCATCCACTGTGCGGTTTTAGGAAAATCATGCAACTTCTCTGTGCCAGATTCCTCAGTTGTAAAAGGGAGAAATTAATATAAGCAGGGCTTCCCTAGTAGCTCAGATGGTAAAAAATCTGCCTGGAATGCAGGAGTCCTGGGTTCAATCCCTGCGTTTGGAAGATCCTCTGGAGAAGGGAAAGGCTACCCACTCCAGTATTCTTGCCTGGAGAATTCCATGGACAGAGGAGCCTGGCAAGCTATAGTCCATGGGGTCGCAAACAGTTAGACACAACTGAGCAGCTAACACTTCCACTAATAGTAACTTCTTCATAATTGTTGAGAGTAAATGAATTAAGGCATGTCAATTACTTAGGATAGGGTCCGGTACACATTTGTTCAACAATACCTGTTCCCAGTGTTATCGGTGATGACTTGTGATGTCTCTCTGCATCAGAACCTGGTGAGGCCTCCAAATCAGTTCAGTATGGAAAAAAAACCTGAAAACGCTATAGTGACCCTTGTGGCCCTCACCAAAACTCTGGAAATTTCAGGGAGAGGGTAATTTCATTCTCTTATTCACACCAGTTTCCAGCTCCTGCTCTCACTGAGTTCAGCGTAGAGACCACCTCCCCATCCTGCTCAGGTTGCCTCCATTCCACAAACAGTCCTTCCAAAAGGAGAGTCTAGCCCTTTTTCATAATTCCCACCAAAGAAAGCTCACACACACGCATTGGCTTGGGGAGAAGACTTCAGAGCTGTGTGTGCACACATGCTGCGGAATCGAACGCATCACGCTGGTGATTTCTGCAGTTCCGCTTCCAGCTTCTCACCCTTCTTGCTCTTCCCCCTCCCCTTTTCTTTCTTGCCACCTCTGTTCACCTATAATACTTGATCACCTTTTTGCTACCTTCGTACTCCTGACCCAGACCTTCCGGGCCACCTCTTCCTCATAAGACGTTTTCCCAGTGATGCTTCCATCCCTAAGAGAAACTCCTCATGCCAGATATCAAGAGAGCCAGATACTAATAGATTACTATAATTCTCCATTAGAGATTTTGGGCTTTTGTCTAACTGTCCCATGGAAGGACAAATGCAAACTGCCAGGATGTGTACCTGCTTGGCCAGGATAGGTCTCCCAGAATTAACGGTAAAGATGGCAAAGAATGATGTTCTTTAAAACAAGCCCAGCTAGTGTCAGGGTTCGGGTTAGAGTTAGGGTTGGAGGAGGAATAGACTGGCCAAGCTGCCTGGGGAATAGAAGTTTTCTCTTTTTTATATAGTCTTGCTCACAATATCCATCCTGGAAGCAACAGCAAGGTACCTAAGGTTTATCCTAGGCATCAATAAGTCCATGGAACCCCCTAATATTCTGTCAGGCTTATTGTCACCTATATTTTGTTATCCAGTGATCCCCCACACACACACATACAGAAGGGCCACTGGAAAAGGGGTCTGGAACTGGAATCACCTCACATAGGGCCAGTATTCCTGAGGCTGACATTCAGTAATGAAGTTATACGTCTTAGGGTTCTTACAGTCCCAGTGAATTTGAAAAGTTTGATTTATTTTTATATTCAGCCAGTCTTTTCATTCTTTTGAAACAATATCATCCTTGAGAAACAATTTAGTAAAATGATTAAAAATCAGAATTGGGAGCAGAAAAATCTGGGTTCAAATCCTAATTCTGCTCCTCACTGGCTGGATTTGGGAGAAGTGCTTGACCTCTCTGGGTCACACAACTGGAATGATTGGACTTATAAGTGGACTGTTACAGTTGAGTCAGATGAGACAGCTCGAGGGTTTGGCATAATGCAAGGCCAGGGACAAGCATTCAATAAATGTTCACCACTACTGTTACCACTAAGAAGGAGAACCAGAGAAATACTGAAAGCAGAAACTATTGGGTTGGCCAGAAAGTTCATTCAACTTTGTCCGTAAAATGTAACAGAAAAAACCTGACGGACTTTTGGCCCAGTCTGATTTTTTCTCCTCCGGGATTCATCAACGACAAACCCCAACCTGTGTGAGATAGGTGTTCCATAATCTCTTCAGAAACTCAATAGCTTCCAACTCAGTTCAAAACTGAGTAAGCATCCAGGTAGGTAAACGGGGATCTTTTTACCTGTTTGTTTCGGATCTTGCTAGTTTTCTGTCTGGAGGACCGCCTGCCCAGTGTACTTATGCAGTCCCTGCCACAGACACAGAGTCCTGGAGTGTGTCTAACAGCTGTTTTTCCAATACTTAGCAGCTTACTGCATCTATTGTTACACGTTTCTTTTAAAAAATTTCTTTGATTGCTTGACTGTTTCTATAGTTTGGTCTGTATTCTTTCTTAACCTGTTCAAGTGTGACACATTCTTTTTGAATTTGTTCAAATTGTACATTCAGTTAACAAAGCCCCATATTAAATTGACACCTCATTGAACACAGAGCATTCTTGGATTCTGTATCTTAGCAATTAATTGATGTCTAATCCATTGGCAGAGTTTTCTAAATTAGTAAACTTCCCAGCACTTTTCCTGATCATTGTAGATCCTTTCATTTAAAAAAAGAAAAAAACTTAACCCCCTTTCTTGTGTTGCAGTTTTGAAATTTTTACATATGGGTTTTACAGAGCTTTGAAATATAGATAAGATAATCTCCTGAAAATATTTGTTGGCAATCCCTGTAACAGATTTCCATGAATATTTTACATTTGATTAGGATCCTGGATGTCTGGTGAGTTTCCAATCAGGTTTCTGGAAGACAAGTGTGCAAAGATGCATAGCAGCATTCACTCTCAGGCCAAATGCCACATGTATGATCAACAGTTTTCTGAGTTTTAGTCTTTTCTCTGTGTGTTGTGTGCAGGGTGTTTGTCAAGCATTATGTGCTCGGTGTACCTCCTGCATCATGTTCGTTAAATCCAATCCCATGAGGTGGGAGCTCTGAGTCTCCCATTTTGCCAACTCTGCTCACGGCACCTGTGCAGCATCCATGCAAACACGTTCCTGCCTCCCACTTGCTGCCCTTGCCCACAACCGACGCACACAAGAGAAGAGGGCAGTGCAGTGTATAGGATGCATCAGTGCCCAGGGCACAATCCCTGCTCGGCCACTGACTGGCTGTGAGACTGGGGGCAAGGCACTTTGCCTTCCTGTGCCTCAGTTTCCCCATGTTTAAAACAAAAATATAATAGAGCAGTCTTCATTATTTGTGAACTTCTTTTTGGATTCAACTACTGGCTAAAATGTATTTCTAACCCTTAAATCAATACTCCAGAGGCTTTTCTGGACACTGATGTACTTGGAAGTGGGGTAGGGTTATGGGTCATGTAATGACATGACCCTCAGATTCCTCGCTCAGCTCCAACAAGGTGATGTCTGCTGCTTGGTTTAGCTCTTCTACGATAAACCAGTGTCCTGTTTGCAGTATATTCAGTGCCGTGTTTTTCCCATTTTTGTGCTCTTTGTTGGTGAGTCTTCGTTGGTGCTGAATCTCTGTCTAGTGATCCTAAGCCTGGGCAGGCTGTGATGTGCATTATGGAGTAAATAAATGTGTTAGGGTGTGAGTGCCATTGGCTGTGAGTTCAATGTTAATAATCAACTATGTATGCATATTTTTTAATTTATCATTCTTTTTTTTAAAAAAACTGATGTATAGTTGATTTACAAAATTGTATTATTTTCTACTGTACAGCAAAGTGACTCAGTTATGCGTATATACACACATTATTTTTTATATTTTTCCACTATATATTAAATAAGGTATTTTAAAATAAAAACGTACATAAAACCAGGTAATGTATTGATTGGTCAAAAAAAAAACATAGTGTGAACAGAAGATTGCAGGACCATAATCTTGGGTTCCCCTGGCAGTAGTGGTTTGGTATTCATTAATTCAGTGTTCAGGGAGAATTTATTGGAACAAAACTACTATGAATAATGAGAATCAACTGCCTCAGTTTTGCAAGGTCAGTCAGTCAGTTCAGTTGCTCAGTCGGGTCCAACTCTTTCTGATTCCAGGGACTGTAGCACTTCTTGTCCATCAGGCTTGTCCAAGACAGGCTTCCCTGTCCATCACCAACTGCTGGAGCTTGCTTACACTCATATCCATCGAATCAGTGATGCCATCCAACCATCTCATCCTCTGTTGTCTTCTTCTCCTCCTGCCTTCAATCTGTACCAGCATCAGGGTCTTTTCAAATGAGTCAGTTCTTCACATCAAGTGGCCAAAGTATTGGAGTTTCAGCTTCAGCATCAGTCCTCCCAATGAACACCCAGGACTGATCTTCTTTAGGATTGACTGGTTGGATCTCCTTGCAGTTCAAGGGACTCTCAAGAGTCTTCCTCAACACCACAGTTCAAAAGCATCAATTCTTTGGTGTTCAGCTTCATGACTACTGAATTTTAAGCCAGCTTTTTCACTCTCCTCTTTCACTTTCATCAAGAGGCTTGGATTTAAATAAATGAATGAGTGCCAGGTGCTCAGAACCACGGCTGACATGCAGTTACCATCAAGAAAAATTAGTGCTCTGGAAAGTCCATCATCTTCCTCATCGCCTGTCCTGTCCTTCTGGGCTCCTTCACTCTCGGCAAGTTTTCTGAATTTCTGGGACCTGAGAGGAGTGGTCTGGGCTATTCTGGGCATCCAGCCCCTCTCAAACAAATCACTGCAGGCATTTCTAGTCTGGGTTAGAGCTGGCTGAGGGCATCATTCTCCCTGACCCTTGATTTGCTTTCCCACCATCACACAGAATGGTCCCCTGTTTTCACCAGTCCTTTGGCTCTGCTTGAGGGTGAGTGCCATCAGTCCACTGAAAACAGGCCTTCTTTCTCCAGGGTTCAGAAACAATACCAGGGTGGAGACAGTGCTCAGGGTGACTTTAGTTGCATCTGAGTATTTTAATTTTCTTACATGGAATCATCTCTGAGTGATTAGAAACCTACCTTAGGTAATTAACAACTCTGCTGCCACTCTGGCATTCTGTTCCCTGCAGAGCGTCCTGAGTGATTTTTAAAAACTCTCTCAAGAACATGTCACTTTCTGACTCACACTCTTCCAAGTGGCTTCCTGTGACATCTGGAGTGAAGCCCAAATTCACCACTAGGGCCCGTTTCCAAACTGGGACTGGGCCAGAGTGAACTTATCAGCAACTGTCATCTTGTTGTTCTGCTAGCTTTTGGAGCTGTTTGAAGGCTCCAAGGGAGATAGTATTTGGCCCCTGAGCCTCTCAGAATGCCCTATGCTACAGGAAGGAGTGCAGCCTTTGCTGTCAGGCAAACCTGGCTTCTGGTCTCTGGTGGCGCACTTACTACCTGTGTGTCCTGGATGAAGTGCCTGGTCACCTGACCTCCTTGCTTTCACCTGACCTCCTTGCTTTCAGCCTGCCGTGGAATGGTCGAGAGTGTGCACTTGAACTTCTGTTTTTCCACATAGTCCCTGCATGTCTCCAAATATTTAATCTGGAAATAGAGACAGACCTAGAATCTAGGGTTTTTATGAAGATTAAATGAGAGAATGCATGTAAAGCCTTTAGAAATCTGTCTGACACATAGCAAGGACTCAATAAAGGACAGCAGTGATCCAAAAACTCAATTATTACTATTATTGTTGTCATTATTATTAAGTGTGAAATGCATTTACTAATAACCATTTCAGAGGAATCTCTGAGAATTAAATGAGAATATCGATAAAACCCCAAACACATAATAGATTCTCTAACCCTTTATTTGTTTTTGTCGTTTCTTCTTCTTCCTGCCCATTTAAATGTTGGGCATATGTGGACTCCAACCTACAGTTTACATGTATTATATTTCGTCTACAGCCATACAACTACTAGACCTGTTAAAGCCTCAAAGCGGACTTCCCCAGTGGTCCAGT
Source organism: Giraffa tippelskirchi (assembly GCF_054371585.1). NCBI lineage: Eukaryota > Metazoa > Chordata > Mammalia > Artiodactyla > Giraffidae > Giraffa > Giraffa tippelskirchi. The sequence goes on from NC_137281.1 coordinate 72,889,166, forward strand.
GGTTGAGAATCTGCCTGCCAGTGTGGGGGACACAGGTTTGATCCCTGGTAGGGGAGGATTTCACATGCCACAGGGCAGCTAAGCCCAGACACCACAACTACAGAGCCCATGTGTAGTAGAGCCCGTGCTCCACGACAAGAGAAGTCTGCGAGGAGAGGCCCATGCCCCACAGCTAGAGAGCAGCCCATGCTCGCTGCAACTACAGAAAGTCTGCTGTGACAGCGAAGACACAGCACAGCCAAAAATTTGTTGTTGTTCAGTTGCTCAATCATGCCCCACTCTTTGCGACCCCATGAACTGCAGGCTTCCCTATCTCCCAGAGTCTGCTCAAGCTCATGCCCATCTAAGAGGTGATGCCATCCAGCCATCTCAGCCTCTGTCCTCCCCTTCTCCTCCTGCCTTCAATCTGTGCCAGCATCACGGTCTTTTCCAATGAATTGGCTTTTCACATCACATGGCCAAAGTATTGGAGTTTCAGCTTCAGCATCAATCCTTCCAATGAATATTCAGGACTGATCTCCTTTAGGATGGACTGGTTGGATCTCCTTGCAGTCTAAGGGACTCTCAAGAGTCTTCTCCGACACCACAGTTCAAAAGCATCAATTCTTCACCACTCAGCCTTCTCTATGGTCCAATTCTCACATCCATACTTGACCACGGGCAAAGCCATAGCTTTGACTAGAAGGACGTTTTCCAGCAGAATGATGTCTCTGCTTTTTAATACGCTGTCTAGGATTATCATAGTTTTTCTTCCAAGGAGCAAGCGACTTTTAATTTCATGACTTCAGTCTCCATCCACAGTGATTCTGGAGCCCAAGAAAATAAAGCCAAAAATAAATTAATTAAAAAATAAAAGCCCCAAAGCAATTTTACACAGTGCATGGTCAGGCCTCAGAGAAGTTACCGCTATTTTAGATGTGCATTAAAATTCATTCCAGCTCCTGAAATTTTTAAGAATAAAAAAGTGCCCTTGCATATGGGAAAAGCACATCACATGGAAGTGGACCCGGCAGTTTCCCCATGAGCCCCTCATCTTCTGATAATCTTTTATCTCACTGGAAACCTGTTCCCACTCTAGCGATCATATGAAGCTAAAAGGCATGAAATAGGAAAGTGAGAGTTTTCTAGATGGAGTCTTAAAAGGCTTTCTTATTATAGAGATGCTCCCTTTCAATGTTTAACAAATGGCTCTCTTAGGCATGAGCCACCTGCTAAAGGAGGGTCCCCTGGCCCGTCCCAGCTTTTCTTTTCTCTGTGAGGCAGGCTAAGGGTAGGCCCAGGAGAAAAGGCCAGGCTTTGCTTGAACACCCCAAGAGACCTGTGCAGCTTTCTGCAACAGCCTTCAAGGATGCGTGGGGTGTAAAGACAGTTGAAGCAAAAGCATTGCTGTTACAGGAAGGATTGCCTAGTGTGCATCTATGCCTTGTGTATCTTCTGTCTCTTTGAAAGGGCTAAGTAGTCTAAGGGGAATAGTTTGGAACCCACGTGTTAGAAAAGATTCTTATTAATGATGATGGTGATGATGAAAGTGGCAGCTGCCATTTGTGAAGGTGCCGTTTTAAATGTTTTCTGTGCCATCATGTCATCTTCCAGACACCTTTACAGTTCTCAGAGGAGGAAATAAAAGCTCAGAGAGGTCAGTCTGATGGTAAAGTCCTTTTGCTGCTCAGTTAGTTCACTTCAGTCCCTCAGTTATGTCCGAATCTTTGCAACCTCATGGACTGCAGCATGCCAGGTCTCCCTGTCCATCACCAACTCCCAGAGTTTACCCAAACTCATGTCCATTGAGTAGCTGATGCCATCCAACCATCATATCCTCTGTCGTCCCCTTCTCCTCCTGCCCTCAATCTTTCCCAGCATCAGGGTCTTTTCAAATGAGTCAGTCCTTCGCATCAGGTGGCCAAAGTATTGGAGTTTTAGCTTCAACGTCAATCCTTCCAATGAACACCCAGGACTGATCTCCTTTAGGATGGACTGGTTGGATCTCCTTACAGTCCAAGGGACTCTCAAGAGTCTTCTACAACACCACAGTTCAAAAGCATCAATTCTTCGGCGCTCAGCTAACTTTATAATCCAACTCTCACATCCATACATGACCACTGGAAAAACCATAGCCTTGACTAGACGGACTTTGTTGGCAAAGTAATGTCTCTGCTTTTTAATATGCTGTCTAGGTTGGTCATAACTTTCCTTCCAAGGAGTAAGCGTCTTTTTATTTCATGGCTGCAGTCACAATCTGCAGTGATTTTGGAGCCCCAAAAAATAAAGTCTGACACTGTTTCCACTGTTTCCCTATCTATTTTCCATGAAGCCATGGGACCAGATGCCATGATCTTAGTTTTCTGAATGTTGAGCTTTAAGCCAACTTTTTCACTCCCCTCTTTCACTTTCATCAAGAGGCTCTTTAGTTCTTCTTCACTTTCTGCCATAAGGGTGGTATCATCTGCATATCTGAGGTTATTGATATTTCTCCTGGCAATCTTGATTCCAGCTTGTGCTTCTTTCAGCCCAACATTTCTCATGATGTACTCTGCATAAGTTAAATAAGCAGGGTGACAACATACAGCCTTGACGTACTCCTTTCCCTATTTGGAACCAGTCTGTTGTTCCATGTCCAGTTCTAACTGTTGCTTCCTGACCTCCATACAGGTTTCTCAAGAGGCAAGTCAGGTGGTATGGTATTCTCATCTCTTTCAGAATTTTCCATAGTTTATTGTGATCCACACAGTCAAAGTCTTTGGCACAGTCAATAAAGCAGAAATAGATGTTTTTCTGGAATTCTCTTGCTTTTTTGATGATCCAGCGAATGTTGGCAATTGGTTCCTCTGCTTTTCTAAAACCAGCTTGAACATCTAGAAGTTCACTGTTCGTGTATTGCTGAAGCTTGGCTTGGAGAATTTGGAGCATTACTTTACTAGTGTGTGAGATGAGTGCAATTGTGCAGTAGTTTGAGCATTCTTTGGCATTGCCTTTCTTTGGGATTGGAATGAACACTGACCTAACCAGTCCCGTGGCCACTGCTGAGTTTTCCAAATGTTCTGACATATCGAGTGCAGCACTTTCACAACATCATCTTTGATGTTTTGAAACAGCTCAACTGGAATTCCATCACCCCCACTAGCTTTGTTTGTAGTGATGCTTCCTAGGGCCCACATGACTTCACATTCCAGGATGTCTGGCTCTAGGTGAGTGATCATACCATCGTGATTATCTGGGTCGTGAAGATTTTTTTTGAACAGTTCTTCTGTGTATTCTTGCCACCTCTTCTTAATCTCTTCTGCTTTTGTTAGGTCCATACCATTTCTGTCCTTTATTGTGCCCATCTTTGCATGAAATGTTCCCTTGGTATCTCTAATTTTCTTGAAGAGAGCTCTTGTCTTTCCCATTCTATTGTTTTCCTCTATTTCTTTGCGTTGATCACTGAGGAATGCTTTCTTAGCTCTCCTTGCTATTCCTTGGAACTCTGCAATCAAATGGATATATCTTTAATTTTCTCCTTGGCTTTTCACTTCTCTTCTTTTCACAGCTATTTGTAGGGCCTCCTCAGACAGCGAGTTTGCTTTTTGCATTCTTTTTTCTTAGAGATGGTCTTTTTTTTCTGTTTTATATCTTTTTTTAATTTATTTATTTTAATTGGAGGCTAATTACTTTACAGTATTGTAGAGGTTTTTGCCATACATTGACATGACTCAGCCATGGGTATACATATGTTCCCCATCCTGAGCCCCCCTCCCACCTCCCTCCCCATCCCATGCCTCTGGGTCATCCCAGTGCACCAGCCCTGAGCACCCTGTCTCATGCATCGAACCTGGACTGGCGATCTGTTTCACACATGATAATATACATGTTTCAATGCTATTCTCTCAGATCATCCCACCCTCGCCCTCTCCCACAGAGTCCAATAGAGTGTTCTATACATCTGTGTCTCTTTCACTGTCCCGCTTATAGGGTTATTGTTACCGTCTTTCTGAATTCCATATATATGCGTTAGTATACTGTACTGGTGTTTTTCTTTCTGACTTACTTCACTCTGTATAACAGGCTCTAGTTTCATCCACCTCATTAGAACTGATTCAAATGTATTCTTTTTAATGGCTGAGTTATATTCCATTGTGTATATGTACCACAGCTTTCTTATCCATTCGTCTGTAGATGGACATCTAGGTTGCTTCCATGACCTGGCTATCATAAACAGTGCTATGATGAACATTGGGGTACACGTATCTCTTTCAATTCTGGTTTCCTCAGTGTGTATGCCCAGCAGTGGGATTGCTAGGTGATATGGCAGTTCTATTCCCAGTTTTTAAACAAATCTCCACACTGCTCTCCATAGTGGCTGTACTAGTTTGCATTCCCACCAACAGTATAAGAGGGTTCCTTTTTCTCTGCACCCTCTCCAGCATTTATTGTTTGCAGATTTTTGTATAGCAGCCATTCTGACTGGCGTGAAATGGTACCTCATTGTGGTTTTGATTTGCATTTCTCTGATAATGAGTGATGTTGAGCATCTTTTCATGTGTTTGTTAGCCATCTGTATATCTTCCTTGGGAATTGAGCTGCAGGAGTTGCTTGTATATTTTTGAGATTAATTCTTTGTCAGTTGCCTCGTGTGCTATTATTTTTTCCCATTCTGAAGGCTGTCTTTTCATCTTGCTTATAGTTTCCTTCATTATGCAAAAGCTTTTAATTAGGTCCTATTTGTTTATTTTTGCTTTTATTTCCATTACTCTGGGAGGTGGGTCATAGAGGATCCTGCCGTGATTTATGTCAGAGAGTGTTTTGCCTATGTTTTCCTCTAGGAGTTTTATAGTTTCTGATCTTACATTTAGATCTTTAATCCATCTTGAGTTTATTTTTGTGTATGGTGTTAGAAAGTGTTCTAGTTTCATTCTTTTACAAGTGATTGACCAGTTTTCCCAGCACCACTTGTTAAAGAGACTGTCTTTTTTCCATTGTATATTCTTGCCTCCTTTGTCAAAGATAAGGTGTCCATAGGTGTGTGGATTTATCTCTGGGCTTTCTATTTTGTTCCATTGATATATGTTTCTGTCTTTGCGCCAGTACCTTCCTGTCTTGATGACTGTAGCTTTGTAGTAGAGCCTGAAGTCAGGCAGGTTGATTCCTCCAGTTCCATTCTTCTTTCTCAAGATTGCTTTGGCTATTCAAGGTTTTTTGTATTTCCACACAAATTGTGAAATTATTTGTTTTAGTTTTGTGATAAATACCATTTGCAGCTTGATAGGGATTGCACTGAATCTATAGATTGCTTTGGGTATACTCTTTTCACTATATTGATTCTTCCAATCTATGAATATGGTATATTTCTCCATCTATTTGTGTCCTCTTTGATTTTTTTCATCAGTGTTTTATAGTTTTCTATATATAGGTCTTTGTTTCTTTAGGTAGATATATTCCTAAGTATTTTATTCTTTTCGCTGCAGTGGTGAATGGAATTGTTTCCTTAATTTCTCTTTCTGTTTTCTCATTGTTAGTGTATATGAATGCAAGGGATTTATGTGTGTTAATTTTATATCCTGCAACTTTACTATATTCATTGATTAGCTCTAGTAATTTTCTGGTGGAGTCTTTAGGGTTTTCTATGTAGAGGATCATGTCATCTGCAAACAGGGAGAGTTTTATTTCTTCTTTTCCAATCTGGATTCCTTTTATTTCTTTTTCTGCTCTGATTGTTGTGGCCAAAACTTCCAAAACTATGTTGAATAGTAGTGGTGAGAGTGGGCACCCTTGTCTTGTTCCTGACTTTAGGGGAAATGCTCTCAATTTTTCACCATTGAGGATAATGTTTGCTGTGGGTTTCTCATATTATTGAGGTATGTTCCTTCTATTCCTGCTGTCTGGAGAGGTTTTATCATAAATGGATGTTGAATTTTGTCAGAGGCTTTCTCTGCGTCTATTGAGATAATCATATGGTTTTTATCTTTCAACTTGTTAACGTGATGTATTACATTAATTGATTTGCAGATATTGAAGAATCCTTGCATTCCTGGGATAAAGCCCACTTGGTCATGATGTATGATCTTTTTAATATGTTGTTGGATTCTATTTGCCAGAATTTTGTTAAGGATTTTTGCATTTGTGTTCCTCGGTGATATTATCCTGAGTTTTCTTTTTTTTGTAGCATCTTTGTCTGGTTTTGGTATTAGGGTGATGGTGGCCTCACAGAATGAGTTTGGAAGTTTACCTTCCTCTGCAATTTTCTGGAAGAATTTGAGTAGGATAGGTGTTAGCTCTTCTCTAAATCTTTGGTAGAATTCAGCTGTGAAGCCGTGTGGTCCTGGGCTTTTGTTTGCTGGAAGATTTCTGATTACAGTTTTGATTTCTGTGCTTGTGATGGGTCTGTTAAGGTCTTCTATTTCTTCCTAGTTCAGTTTTGGAAAGTTATACTTTTCTAAGAATTTATCCATTTCTTCCAAGTTGTCCATTTTATTGGCATATAGCTGTTGGTAGTAGTCTCTTAGGATCCTTTGTATTTCTGTGTAGTCTGTTGTGATCTCTCCAATTTCATTTCTAATTCTGTTGATCTGATTCTTCTCCCTTTGTTTCTTGATGAGTCTGGCTAATGGCTTGTCAATTTTGTTTATCTTCCTGTGTTGCTGGAGAATGACTGTTATGTCTTGCTCTGGAACTTGTTGGCTCTTGGGTGGAGCTTGGTATCAGTGTAGGTTTGGAGGCTTTTGGATGAGCTCTTATTGATTAATGTTCCCTGGAGTCTGGAGTTCTCTGGTGTTCTCATGTTTTGGGCTTAAGCCTTCTGCCTCTGGTTTTCAGTCTAATTCTTACAGTAGCCTCAATACTTCTCCATCCATACAGCACTGATGATAAAACATCTCCTTTCGAAGACAAAGGGCTGCTTTTCTGGATGCCTCGTGTCTTCTGCCAGTGCTTAGAGGTTGTTTTGTGGAATTTGCTCAGCGTTCAAATGATCTTTTAATGAATTTGTCAGGGAGAAAGTGGTCTCCCCATCCTATTCCTCCGCCATCTTAAGACCGCCCCCTTGGGGATGGTCTTGATCCCTGTCTCCTGTACAATGTAAGGAACCTCCGTCCATAGTCTGTCCATAGTTCATCAGGCACACTGTCTGTCAGATCTAGTCCCTTAAATCTATTTCTCACTTCTGCTGTATAATCATAAGGGATTTGATTTAGGTCATACCTGAATGGTCTAGTGGTTTTCCCTACTTCCTTCAATTTAAGTCTGAATTTGGCAATAAGCAGTTCATGATCTGAGCCATAGTCAGCTCCCAGTCTTGTTTTTGCTGACTATATAGAGCTTCTCCATTTTTGGCTTCAAAGAATATAATCAATCTGATTTCGGTGTTGACCATCTGGTGATGTCCATGTGTAGAGTCTTCTCTTGTGTTGTTGGAAGAGGGTGTTTGCTATGACCAGTGCGTTCTCTTGGCAAAACTCTATTAGCCTTTGCCCTGCTTCATTCTTTACTCCAAGGCCAAATTTGCCTATTACTCTAGGTGTTTCTTGACTTCCTACTTTTGCATTCCAGTCCCCTATAATGAAAAGGACATCTTTTTTGGGTGTTAGTTCTAAAACATGTTGCAAGTCTTCATAGAACTGTTTAACTGCAGCTTCTTCAGCATTACTGGTCGGGGCATAGACTAGGATTACAATGATATTGAATGGTTTGCCTTGGAAACCAACAGAGATCACTCTGTCATTTTTGAGATTGCATCTAAGTACTCCATTTTGGACTCTTTTGTTGACTATGATGGCTACTCCATTTCTTCTAAGGGATTCTTGCCCACAGTAGTAGATATAATGGTCATCTGAGTTAAATTCACACATTCCAGTCCATTTTAGTTCTCTGATTCCTAGAATGTCGATGTTCACTCTTTCCATCTTCTGTCTGACCACTTCCAATTTACCTTGATTTGAACAAAGAATGTTCAAACTACCGTACAATTTTGCTCATCTCACATGCTAGCAAACTAATGCTCAAAATTCTTCAAGCCAGGGTTCAACAGTATGTGAACCTTGAACTTCCAGATGTTCAAGCTGGATTTAGAAAAGGCAGGGGAACCAGAGATCAAATTGCCAAAATCCGTTGGATCATTGAAAAAACAAGAAAGTTCCAGAGAAACTTCTACTTCTGCTTTATTGACTATGTCAAAACCTTTGACTGTGTGGATCACAACAAACTGTGGAAAATTCTTAAAGAGATGGGAATAACAGACCACCTTACCTGCCTCCTGAGAAATCTGTATGCAGGTCAAGAAGAAACAGTTAGAACAGAACATGGAATAACAGACTGGTTCCAAATTGGGAAAGGAGTATGTCAAGGCTGTATATTGTCACCCTGCTTATTTAACTTATATGCAGAGTACATCTTGTGAAATGCCAGGCTGGATGAAGCACAAGCTGGAATCAAGATTGCTGGGAGAAGTGTCAATAACCTCAGATATGCAGATGACACCCCCCTTATGGCAGAAAGCGAAGAACTAAAATGCCTCTTGATGAAAGTGAAAGAGGAGAGTGAAAACTCTTTAATGTTGGCTTAAAACTCAACATTCAGAAAACCAAGATCATGGCATCCAGTCCCATCACTTCATGGCAAATAGATGGGGAAACAATGGAAACAGTGACAGACTTTATTTTTTTGTGCTCCAAAATCACTGCAGATGCTGACTGCAGCCATGAAATTAAAAGATGCTTGCTCCTTGGAAGAAAAGCTATGACCAACCTAGACAGCATATTAAAAAGCAGAGGCATTACTTTGCCAACAATGGTCCGTCTAGTCAAGGCTATGGTTTTTCCAGTAGTCATGTATGGATATGAGAGTTGGACTATAAAGAAGGCTGAGCACCGAAGAATTGATGCTTTTGAACTGTGGTGTTGGAGAAGACTCTTGAGAGTCCCTTGGACTGCAAGTAGATCCAACCAGTCCATCCTAAAAGAAATCAGTCCTGAATATTCATTGGAAGGACTGATGCTGAAGCTGAAACTCCAATACTTTGGCCACCTGATGCAAAGAACTGATTCATTGGAAAAGACCCTGATGCTGGTATAGATTGAAGGCAGGAGGAGAAGGGGACAACAGAGGATGAGATGATTGGATGACATCACCAGTTTGATGGACATGAGTTTGAGCATGCTCTGGGAGTTAGTAATGGACAGGGAAGCCTGGTGTGTTGCAGTCCATGGGATCACCTAGATTCAGACACAACTGAGTGACTGAACTGACTGACTGAAGCTTACAATATTAGTGTTTGGACTCTAAATTCTGTGTTTTTCCTACCGTCTTTCAATGCCAGCTCTAATGTGCCTTCAGAATATTTAGAATAAACTCTGAGTGGGTGGGTTTTATTGGTTAAGTGCATGAAGTGATTTCCATTCTCTTCCACCGGTTGGTGCCCAGGAAGTCAGAGTAATCTGACCTCTTCCCTGGAACCACCCTCTACCATGGTGCCTATCTATACCTTTCCCTTATTCCAGGCTTGCCAAAATCCCACTTCTCCTAGAAAATCCGATCACCAAAGCCTGCCTGCAGAAAGCCCTCTGGGGTTCTCATAACGTTGGAGGCCTGAGTATTGTCTCATGACGTCACATTTCTCCTCTGTGGTGTCCTTGGGCTGCATGCATGCACCCTCTGAGCCCTGTTCTGCTTTGGTCAGGGAGACACAACCCTGACTTCTTTTACTCTTACCGCTTAACAGTGCTGGCCCTCACCACTCTCACCACAGCCTGTGTCCGACGGCACTTACTAGGTGCCCAATAAATGTTCCCTGACTGAATCAGTTCACTTGTCGCTGTCTTTTTCTTGCAAGAGCAGCTAGTAGTTATTGGCTTGCAACCATGGGGATCACCTGGGTGCCTACTATGTGTGCAACCTATGAAAGGGCACTGAGGATCTAGAAATAAAGAAATTATCTATAAGGAACCTATTCTGTGCCAGGTGATATACCCCACACTGTACATACATGATCTCATTTAATTTTCCCCAAAACCATCTATTTGAGCTCATTTACAGATGGGAAATCTGAAACTCACGAGTTAAATAGCTTTCCTTAGCTTATACATTGAGCTTGTGATAGTTCAAACCCAGTTTGGGTGAAGATGCTCATTGCCTGGCACATAGTAGGGACTCAGTGAATAGTGGATGTAATTGAGTTGTCATTATTATTAAAAGAAGAACAATCTTGATATAAGGCAATGCTGTGTATAAATGTTGGTTCTGCCACTTAGTAGCTATGTAACCTTGAGTATGTCACTGACCTCTGTGAACCTCTGTTTCTACATTATTATAAGTTAGCATTTGATTTGGCTACGAGTATAAGAAAAACCAAAATAACAGTGGCTTAAACAAGATAAAAGTTTATTTCTCTCTCATGTAGGCAGTTCAAGGACTGGTAAGATAGTTGAACAATCTTCAGGAATATTAGCCCTTTCCTCCTGCTACTCTGAGGCTATCAGCAGGTAGTGTTCACCTCATGGCCCAAAATGGCTGCCAAGCACCAACCGTCATGTTCTGTTTTCAGCTAGCATGAAAGAGTAAGGACTATAGTGGGATTCTCTTCTTCTCTTTAAAGGGTGCTTCCTGGAAGTCATACATAACTCTTGGGCTTGCTGATCTTTGGGCAGAATTTGTCACGTGGTCCCACTTGGCAACAAGGGATTCTAAAGAATGCAGTCTTTATTTAGACAGCTATGCACCCAGGTGAAATTGAAGTCCTATTGCTAAGAAAGAAGAGGGGAGAATACTGAGGGAATACAGGCCATTTCTGCTCTATTGCTCTATTTGATAGGTTGACTTGGGTTAGTGGAATAGCCTACAGAAAATTCCTAACAGAGTGTTTACACTACATACAGGCTCAGTCCAACTCACTCCCATTTTTATACTCTATAAAATAATGTTGTCTTCTGGAAGGATCTCTCTCATATCAGGCAGAAGTGCTTCCAAATTCTTGTGTCTGACTTGTGTGACCTATGTCAGATCCTAAGACTAGCCAACTGAGGGGCAGAAATTGTGGAATACAGGAACAATCCAGCTTTACAACAGAAGTCAAGAGTTCAAAGAAGGAAGAAAGAACCTGGGCAGAAATTACCTTAATCATCCCTGACCTGGCCTTCTCTCCAACATTTCTCAAAGTCCTATTAGTCGGGTGGGTTTCTGCCATTCCCCCCAGCTCCTTGGCCTCAGAGTAGTCTCAGGTCCATGTCTTAAGCTGTGAGATCCTTACCACTTGGAGTAGAGTTTGGCTGTCTGATCATTACCACCCTCCTCTGACTCTGACCACCCCACCTCCTCTACCAATCACCCATCTGGACCTGTCAAGCCCTGAGCTTGCCACCCACCACGCACCACCTACTTTACTAAACTCTTGCGAAAGCATCCTTCCTTCTTCACTTAATTTAAGTTGTTCTAATAGTTAGAGCCATTTATTTTCTTGAAGAGAGTGAAAAAGGCTGATGAATCTCAGGAAAAATTCAACTGAAGGAGGAAATTGCCACTTATCTCTTTGTGAGTGGCCCAGCTCTCACGTCCTGACTCTAGTACCTACTATTATGTGACCTGTTGTAAGTTACTTGCCCCCTTTAAGCATCTGCTTCCTAATGGTAATTGAGGTCTGCACACCTCCACCATACGGAGTCATAAAGACTGAGTTATCCAGGTAAAGTTCTGACTATAGCATCCATCACAGCGGTCAACAAGCTGCTACTATAAAAGATCAGCTAAGAAGTCTTTTAAACTTTTGGACACTAAAGCAGCCATCAGCAATGGGCAGAGAATGGGTGTGGCTTTATTCCAATAAAACTCATTAATGAACACTGAAAATTAAATTTCATATAATTTCATTGTGCATAAAATAGTATGCTTCTTTTGACTTTTTAAAACTACTTAAAATGTAAACACTATTCTTAATTCACTAGCCTTACAAAAACAGGTTTGGCTTAGAAACTGTAGTATGCTGACCTCTGATCTAGCACATAGTAATTGCTCAATAAATTATGCCGACCATTTATTGGCATTTAATTGCCAACCATTAATTGGCAAACTCTAAAATATCGCTTAGTGTTTCAAAGGATGGGCTAAACATTAGGAGGGAGTCTGTTCTAAGTTGCTTCAGTCATGTCATTTATCACAACAGGCGTACAGGAATTCATAAGTCCTTGGCACCTCGTTGAAGCAAAGCAAATCTGGTGGCCATTTTATATAAAGACTTGTAATCCTTTTACTGATCTCTAGGAACACTCTGGAAATCACACTTCTGAAGATTCTAAGTAGAAAGGTAGACATTTCATCCATAGTGATTTGGAGCTGAAGGAGCTGGGCTTCAGCTGTGGGAGTTTAATGAACTGAGTTCTGCCTAAGTTCTCCTCAGAATTGAAATAAAGATGCTACTACTAATAAAAATATAGGCTGGGGTTATTAAGCCAAGTTGATTGATTTACATATATGAGTGCATTTAATTCTATTAATAACCCTGTGAATGGCATGTTAATTCCCCTTTTATAGACAAGGAAACTGAGGCACAGACATTAAATGATTCGCTTAAAGTCACAGTTAGGCAGGGGCAGGTTTGGAAATCAAACTTGGGCACCTTTAAACTCCCTCCTAGGGCTTCCCAGATGGTGCTAGTGGTAAAAAAACAGCCTGCCAAGACGCAGGTTTGATCCCTGAGTCAGGAAGTTCCCCTGGAGGAGGGTATGGTAACCCACTTCAGTGTTCTTGCCTGGAGAATCCCATGGACAGAGCAGCCTGGCAGGCTATGTAGGTTCCATAGGGTCACAAAGAATCAGACACAACTGAAGCAACTTAGAACAGACTCCCTCCTAATGTTTAGCCCATCCTTTGAAACACTAAGCTATATTTTAGAGATTGCCTAATCCATTCCTTTCACTTGTTTATATTTTCATATATTGATTAATTCATTCATTCATCAGCTATCCTACCTACTGGGCAGCTGGGCTGGGATGCTGGTGATACAGAAATGGTCAGGCCCTCATTCTGGCTACCCAGGGGCTCCAGTTGTAAACAGGGAGGTAGATGAATCAACAAGAAGAGCAGTGCCACTCAACTGAAATCTAGGTTGAGTCAGAAAGAGCCCGAGACAAGGATTTGTTGGTCCTGGAGGCTGGCAAATGGGGTTGGGGTGGGGAAAGGTGACAGAAAAAACTTCATAGAAAATATTACTTTTGAGCTGGGTCTCAATATCTTGGCTCGGCTTCAAGGCTCTTCACAGCCTTGACCCAGTTTGCCTTTCCAACATCTCTCTCTGCTGCTTCTTCCACCCAAAGCTTTGCTCCCATGTTACCAGACCACTAACTACCCAACACTCATGAACAAGTGCAAAACTTTCACCCACGGAGCAAAGAGTGAAAAAAGGTCTGTAAGTGACTCTTCCATAAGCCCCTTTCTATGGGGAGAACATGCCTTTATTTTTTTTATTGTGCTCTTCCTAGTTTGTTCCTGTAAAAATACTCTTTCATTTTGTGGAAATAATGTAAGAATAGAATAGATGGTAGTTTTTATTTTTTTTCCCTTTTCTATTAATTATTTCCCTTGGAACAATAGTTGCCAACACTTAGGTTTTGTTTGTTTGTTTTTAAGACATTAGTCTTTGAAACTGCAAAGCTCATGACCATTATTTTTCTGTTCTACCACACATGACTATTAGCCCAGGTTTTCCCCCTGGAAACCACTGAGTGCAATGCCCCCTTCCACTGACACCACCAGAACCTGTTTCTCAAGGCTCTCAGCCCTTCACCAGCCCACCGTCTTCCATATGGGGCGTCCCTCTTGGTTGCCTACCCAAATCCAATGTTTCCCTCTTTCATCTTCTTGGAGAGCCATTTGCCCCACGGTCCAACTTTCAGATCCTTGATTCCCCAGCCTCCTTGGAAGGAGACGCGATCATGTGGTCGAGGCGCAGCCAAGGAGAGGTCTGCTGGAGGATTCTGGGAAAGACTTTGCTGCCCAGTGTAAAGAGCACATGGCTGGAGGCTGTCTTTCCTATGTGTGGCTGGGCCCTTGGTGTGGCAGGATGTGTGCTGAGGTGCCACAGCCACTCCTGTGACCAAGAGGATGGCTGGGAGGTCAGCCCAGAGTTTGAAATCCTGAGCTGCTGGACCCGCAGGGATGATCCAGACTTCCTGCTGAGTCAGGCCAATAAGCCCTTCTGAACCTAATGCATACACAAGGCCTAACCTCTGATCCTTAGCAGGAAAAAGAGACCTAGCCACTTCTTTTTAAAGACAACTTTTATGAAATATTGCTTACATTAACAGGAGTACAGAGACCAATGTAATAAACATTTGTGGATTCACCACTTGGCATGGTAAATTTGAACATCTCCCTCTTCGTTTCAAATCTCTCAATAATTGTTTTGTAAATAAAACATCACAGATAGCGTTGAAGTTCCTTAACGCCCCTCCCTGACCCCGTTTACTTTCCTCTTCAGAGATAACTTCTAAACTGAAGTAAACATACATACTTCCCCTTGCATGTGTTTGAATTTTTATTCCATTGGTAGGAACTCATTAATAACACAGAGTATTAAATAGATGGTAGCAAACTCCAGGACTCCTTTTTGTGATTTACTCTAATTCAGCATTCTGGTTTTTGATATTTGACTCTCTTTGTAAAACATTTATTATTTTTATGTATTTATTTGTAAAAATTTATTATTGTAAAACATTTATTATTTTTATGTATTTATTTGTAAAAATTTATTATTGTAAAACATTTATTATTTTTATGTATTTATTTGGCTGCACCAGGTCTTAGTTGCAGCACGTGGGATCTTTGATCTTCATTGCAGCATGGAGAGTCTTTCGTTGCAGCACACGGGGTCTAGTTCCCTGACCAGAGATCGAACCTGAGCCCCACGGAACTGGGCGTGCAGCGTCTTAGCCACTGGGCCACCCAGGGAAGTTCCCATCACCCTTCTTCTTAACATGTGTGTAACGTTCCGTCCTTGACGGACATTTAGATTGCTTCCAATTTTGGAATAGTACAACCAGGGCTGTGGTGAACCCTTGCATTTATCTCCTTGTGTGAGATGGGTTCCTTGTTAATAGTTTCTCTGCTGTGCCTGATGATGTCTGAGCAGAAGGGAAATGCAGGGCAGTGAGGGGGAGGGGAAATGTCAGCATCCCTACAAAGAGGCAAAGCTGGATCTTGATAGGAGGAGAGCGCACCACCCGCCTCTTCTTCAGGAGTCAATTTCCAGCTTATTTCCTTTGGCTACCTTGCCTCAAGGCCTCTGCCCCTAGCCACAAGCTGCTCAGCTCTGGGGCCACAGGCCAGCAAGATCTGCCCGTGGAGCTATGCAATGACTCTTTCCCATGGCTTCTGATAAATTTGCATAACGTTTTCCTCTGTGAGTTTCATAAGTCGGTTTAGAAGCCAAATAATTGAGGCAGTTTAATTTTAGCTCCCCATTTCTCCTTATAAAAGTGAGCTGTTTATGAGAATCTAAAAATTTCCCTTTCCCCAGAAGAATTATCTCTCAGGCCTGTCTCATGCGGCAAGTGCACTCATGGAATAAGACATGTGAGGTCGATCAAAGGGCTGGTCTCAAGTTTGAGGTCCCTAAAATTAGTCCTGTGACTTCAATGCAGGCTGATTCTGGCTCCTCTCAGCTTTCTGTACTTCTGCCTTAGGTGACCAAAGAATTCAGACCTTCCCTCAGCTAGGCATTCTGCCGGAAGCCATGTATGAAAGTGCTGCAGGTTTACAGGACTGAGAATTGGAGGAGACTTCCAGACTGAGACTTAAGAATTTCTGTTCAAAATCTCTAGGGCTCTTGATCTTAGCATTGTCTTGAACATGGGCCTTCCCAATGTAAGGACTTTTATAGCATTCTTTGATGCCTCCCCAGGGAGCAGGGCAGGGATTCTGGGAAATCTGGGTGTAGATTAAAGCACTGTTTGTACACTCCAGCACTAACAATGTCTCACTCCTGTTTTGAAACTTACTAATGTCTCTCTATGACTAAGTGTAAAAAGTTGGAGCTTTTTAGTTTGACATGAGCAGGTCCTGCTGACTTTTCTAGAACCACTCTTTTTACCTATATCCGTCTTACACTATTTTCTTTTCAATAGAACTACACTTCCCCCCAGTGCATATACCCTTTCACACTCTTGTCTTTGCACTGCAGTTCCCTCTATGCAAGGTGCCCTTCCCCTTCTCCTCCATCCTGCAAAGTTCACTCATCTTTCAAGACCCAGATCAAATGCCCCATCTCTTAACAACATTTTGCACCCATCCTCAGCCACTTCACTCACTTGCACGTTATAATCTTTCTTGTGTTTCTGTGTGTGACTCTCCAACTAGATTGCCACTTCTGTGCAATAGGAGCTGTGTTGTGCGCATGCCGTCGTAGGACTTCACAGAGCTTCATAGTTCAGAGCCCTGGAGTCCAACAGGTACTGGTTCATATGCTAGCCCCAGCACATATAACTGTGTGACTTGAACTGGCTTTACTTTCAGATTTCTCATCCTTGAGATAAAGATGATTTTCATATCAATGGCATAAAGAGATCGTAGGATTACTTGAAATGCATTTCAGAAAGAGTCTGGAGCATGATAAATGTTTGTCAGCCATGTTGATGGTATTGTCACTTATAGCATCCAGTATGTTTCCTGGTACATGGTAGGTGGTCAATTAACGTTAGTTATATAAGCTTTCATTGCATGGTAGAGTCAGAATTCAGATGAGTATTTAAGCTACCCAAGCCCTGATAACTCAGTTGGTAAAGAATCCTCCTGCAATGTGGGAGACCTGGGTCCAATCCCTGGGTTGAGAAGATCCCCTGAAGAAGAAAAAGGCTACCCACTCCAGTATTTTAGCCTGGAAAATTCCATGGACTGTATAGTCCATGGGGTTGCAAAGAATCGGACATGACTGAGCAACTTTCACTCACAAGCACTTTGTATACTATGACTAATGCCTAAGTGCCGAGTTAACTAAGTGACAGTCATCCAGGCACTGAGTTTTCTGTCAGTCAGGAACCATGGGCTTTGCTTACTGCACATTCCCTCTTGTACGAACCCCTTACGGGGGTCCTCTTAGAACTTTGACAGTCATGACTCGTGGGGCTCTGAAATTGCTTGCTTCCTTTTCTTCATCTGACTTCAGATGTTCGTAACTTTTTCACTGGATCCTAGGGAATTTTAAACACAAATTATCACATCACTGAAATATCCTGATATGACAGCTGCTGCTTTGTGCACAATATTTCAGAGTTTTCGGAGAATAAGAATAAATGCACTTAGAGGTATTTTCAGTATGCTGGGAGATTATAAACGAAAAGGTGCTTCTCAAAAATTTAAATACACTTCAAAAAATAATAAGACTAATTCTTGTTAGAATTTGATCTGTGCATTGGGATCTGGTACTTTACATTTTCTGTGTTAAAATGCACATATGAAGAATTTTTGTTTGTAGTATGTTGATGACACAGCTTCAAACTATGTTATTTCTGAGCAGTAGTGATTGATTTGGGAGTTAATCCCTTATATAGTTAGAATCCCTGCAATTCAGGTGATTACCAACAAATATAACCTCCGTATGCATGGTTGCGGAGAAGGCAATGGCACCCCACTCCAGTACTCTTGCCTGGAAAATCCCATGGACAGAGGAGCCTGGTAGGCTACAATCCATGGGGTTGCGAAGAGTCGGACACGACTGAACGACTTCACTTTCATTTTTCCCTTTCATGCATTGGAGAAGGAAATGGCAACCCACTCTAGTGTTCTTGCCTGGAGAATCCCAGGGACGGCGGAGCCTGGTGGGCTGCCGTCTGTGGAGTCGCACAGAGTCGGACACGACTGAAGCGACTTAGCAGCAGCAGCAGCAGCATGCATAGTTGATAAGAAGATTGATTGGTACAACCACCTGGGAGAGCCATGTAGTATTATCTAATATAGTCAAAGGTGGATATACTCAGAAATTCCACCTCTAGTCATATTCTTGGAGAAGAAAATGGCAGCCCACTCCAGTATTCTTGCCTGGAGAATCTCATGGACAGAGGAGCCTGGCAGGCTACAGTCTATGGGGTTGCACGTGTCGGACACGACTTAGCAATTAAAGAGAGAGTCATATTCTAAAGAGTAGAGGTTTCCAGATTTTTTAATCATGATCTTCAGCAGGGTTTTTTTAATTAAAAAATTTTAGAGCATACACTCATAGTATATTATTTTTATTTATTAATCATGTACACATATTACTTTTTCTCATACAAATATTACTAAATGCATATAAAAGTGAAAAATTTTAAAGGATGTCTTTAAGAAATGCAAATAAATTTTCTACCATTTTCTTCCTCTTTCCACATGGACTGTCCTTTCACTCTCATTGGAATGTATGTGCCCTGCTTTGGAGACTGCTTCATCAGATCAATTCTATGTATGTACACAAGAATGCAGGGAGCATCAAATGTGAAATAGCGAAATATTAGAAACAACCTAATGTTCTTCAGTAGTAGAATGGATTAATGTACCATTTATACAATAGGATAATTTTTATAAGTGAAAAAATAAATACAGTTATAATGATTAACATTAAGTAAAAAGGAAAATCGCAGAATATCTATCGAGATGTATAATACTTAATTCTATAACATGCAAAGCACTATTCATTTTATACTGTTCATATTTATTTTGCTTAGGGTTCAGAGCACTTCTTGAACCTATAGCTTTCATTACTTTTGGAAAATTCTTGGCTATTATCTTTTTATATCTTTTTATTGCCTTTGCACTGTGCTTTCTCTTTTACTTCTGGTCTTTCAGTGTATTTATGCATTTATTTCTTTCACCATATCTCATATAACTTCTACACCATTTTCTGTTTTTCCCATGCTTTTTTCTCTCCATGCTTCAATCCAGATATTTTCTATTGACTTGTCTTCTTAATCACTAATCCTTTCCTCAGCTGTATCTAATCTGCTGATAATAAATCTACTCACATTAATTTTAGTGTAATATTTTGCACTTCAGGAATTTCCATTTTGTATAGATTTTAGGCATCTGGTGAAACTCAGAAGCTTGTCTTATCTTTCCTTGACAATATTAATCACCGTTATTTTAATATTCATATCTGTTAATATGTAAATCTGCTGTGGGTTTCTTTCTATTATTTATTTGCCTTCTGGATTTCTGGTCACTTGTTTTTGATAGCTTATGGTGAACAGTGTTGGATTCGTGATCTGCGAAGAAGATTTAGCTTCAGGACCAAGGATCAGGCTTGATCATTCAAGAGCTTTTGTGTATAAGAGTTTTATTCAAGTATAAAAAGGGACAGACAAAGCTTCTGACACAGACATCAGAAGGAGGACTGAGAGTGCCCGCCTTGCTAGTGTTAGCATGGGAGTTACTTTTTAAATTGGTTATTACAGTGAATTAAAAGAATGTCTCAAGGTTGTAAAGATCTTACTAGACCCACTCCCACAATTTACATTTTAAGACAACAGGATTTGTCAGAAGGTTTTTAGGAAGGAAGGAGAAACTGTCCTCAAGCAGGATACATTGTTGCTATATAATCCTTAGTACAGAGTTTAAACTGAGTTGTTTGTTGTGTACTCATCAGTTCCCGGCTTAAAGGAAAAAAAAAAAAAAACGTTTTATGTGACTAAGACTAAGGAATGTAGAAGGAAAAATGTTTGTCTTTTCCTCCTCCTTGAGAATTCCAGACACCTATCTTCTCTTTGAGAGCCCCAAACCCCTTTCTCTTCCTTGGGGACCCCGGACTTCTTATCAACCTGCCTAGGAATTGACTCGCTCATTTTTTTCTGGAATGCTTGAAGGATTTTGATAAAATGTCAGACATTTTGCATGAAAAACATCAGATACTTCGAGGCTTTGGATAATGTTCTCTTCCTTCTGCTTAGCCATGTGATTAAGGTGAGGAAGATCGCCCTCCAACCAGGGATTGAGTTGATTAGAAGCTGGGGTTCAGTCCTTGTGAGGGCTATACTCCTTCAGTTTTGCACTAATTCCTAGAGTGTGTCAAAGAAGGCAATGGCACCTGACTCCAGTACTCTTGCCTGGAAAATCCCATGGACAGAGGAGCCTGGTAGGCTGCAGTCCATGGGGTCGTGAAGAGTAAGACACGACTGAGCGACTTCGCTTTCACTTTACACTTTCATGCATTGGAGAAGGAAATGGCAACCCACTCCAGTGTTCTTGCCTGGAGAATCCCAGGGATGGGGGAGCCTGGTGGGCTGCCGTCTATGGGGTCGCACAGAGTCGGACACGACTGAAGCGACTTAGCAGCAGCAGCAGCTAGAGTGTATCTTTCCAGAAGTTCCTCCTTAGCACACAAGGCATTGGCTGGGGTCTAAATAACAGCAGTCTGAGAGACAAGATGCTCAGTAGAGCTTTTGGTTCTTTTTCTGATCTTGGTGTGCACATCCTGGATATCTGGGCCTAGCAAGGAGAATGAGTCTTAGCAAACATGCCTGGCTTCTAGTTGGAGCTTCTGAGAGCTATAAAGGTTAATGTGAATACAGAATGATTTAACTCCAAAAAGTATAGTATTTTGGGTTCTTCTGGAAGCTTAGTAGGAAATATCTTTGGCTTAGGAGTCAAGCAAAGCTGGCTTTAAATCACAGCTTTGCCATTTACAAGCTAGGGGTATGTCCTCGGCCTCTCTAAGATTTGACTTCATCAACTTTGAAAGAAGGTAATGTTCTTGTCATGAGAAACGCTGGGCTGGAAGAAGCACAAGCTGGAATCAAGATGGCCGGGAGAAATATCAATAACCTCAGATATGCAGATGACACCACCGTTATGGACGAAGGTGAAGAAGAACTAAAGAGCCTCTTGATGAAAGTGAAAGAGGAGAGTGAAAAAGTTGGCTTAAAGATCAACATTCAGAAAACTAAGATCATGGCATCTGGTCCCATCACTTCATGGCAAACAGATGGGAAAACAGTGGAAACAGTTTCAGACTTTATTTTTGGGGGCCCCAAAATCACTGCAGATGGTGATCACAGCCATGAAATTAAAATACGCTTACTCCTTGGAAGGAAAGTTATGACCAACCTAGACTGCATGTTAAAAAGCAGAGACTTTACTTTGCCAACAAAGGTCTGTCTAGTCAAGGCTATGGTTTTTCCAGTGGTCATGTATGGATGTGAGAGTTGGACGGTGAAGAAAGCTGAGCGCCGAAGAATTGATGGTTTTGAACTGTGGTGTTGGAGAAGACTCTTGAGAGTCCCTTGGACTGCAAGGAGATCCAACCAGTCCATTCTAAAGGAGATCAGTCCTGGGTGTTCATTGGAAGGACTGATGTTGAAGCTGAAACTCCAATACTTCGGCCACCTTATCCGAAGAGTTGACTCATTGGAAAAAAATCTGATGCTGGGAAGGATTAGGGGCAGGAGGAGAAGGGGACAACAGAGGATGAGATAGCTGGATGGCATCACCGACTCGATGGACATGGGTTTGGGTGGACTCCGGCAGTTGGTGATGGACAGGGAGGCCTGGCGATTCATGGGGTCGCAAAGAGTCGGACACAACTGAGTGACTGAACTGAACTGAATGTTCTTGTTTCATGGGATGATGTGAAGAATTGATAAGATGTCATCTGAAAAGTTCCCAGTCCCGTGCCTAACACAGAGTGGTCACTCAGTAGATAGTATGATTTTGAGAACCCGATCTGTGATAATCTGAAGGAGTCTATAAAATATATTGATTCAACAACATTTTGCATGGTTGACACTCTCCCTGGATAGACTTATGGAAATGCTTCTCAAAGTATGTTCTTTGGAACCCATGGCAGAAAAGTGTTTTAGACACATCTACACACATGTGAAAAAGCTGGCTTAACACTCAACATTCAGAAAACTAAGATCATGGCATCTGGTCCCATCCCTTCATGGCAAATAGATGGGAAACAATGGAAACAATGACAGACTTTATTTTCTTGGGCTCCAAAATCACTGCAGATGGTGACTGCAGCCACGAAGTTAAAAGACGCTTGCTCCTTGGAAGAAAAGCTATGACCAACCTAGATAGCATATTAAAAAGCAGAGACATTACTTTGCCAACAAAGGTCTGTTTAATCAAAGTTATGATTTTTCCAGTAGTCATGTATGGATGTGAGAGTTAGACTATAAAGAAAGCTGAGTGCTGAAGAATTGATGCTTTTGAACTGTGGTGTTGGAGAAGACTCTTAAGAGTCCCTTGGACTGCAAGGAGATCCAACCAGTCCATCCTAAAGGGAATCAGTCCTGAATATTCATTGGAAGGACTGATGCTGAAGCTGAAACTCCAATACTCTGGCCACTTAATGCAAAAAACTGACTCATTAGGAAAGACCCTGATGCTGGGAAAGATTGAAGGCAGGAGAAGGGGATGACAGAGGATGAGATGGTTTGGTGACATCACTGACTCAATGGACATGAATGTGAGCAACCTCCAGGAGTTGGTGATGGACAGGGAAGCCTGGCACACTGCAATCCATAGGGTCACAAAGAGTCTGTCACGACTGAGCGACTGAACTGAACTGGGAAGAAGATAAGGAGGAAAGAAGCTTTTTACTCCCTCTTTAGAGCTTAGAAAGATTTTCAAAGAGTCACTCAGCTGGTAAGTAAGAAGGCCAGTCTGGTTTCTGATTCACAGGTAAGTGCTCTTCCCATGGTCCTACTGCCTCACGATGGTAGCAAAGCCTCATGCTGGCAAGTGGCAAGGCCAGAGTCCCAACTCAGTCCTTCTGAACCCAGCTTCAGTACCCTGTCAGCTAATCAGGTTTCTCTGTGAACGTGTGCATATGCAAGTCATCAATTAAGTGACCTGATTTCCTTGTAAACTAGTCATTCTTCTATTACTTTTTGCAAGAATTAAAAAAAAAAAAAGCTGTATTAAGGCATGGAGCTATGACAATTCAGCAGGCGATACTTGAGCAATGAAAGCAATCATGGGGTGACTCAAGCAAGGTCGGGGAAATAATAGAAGATATAATTGTGTGCTGTTCAGGAAATTGTTACTATATTGATAGATCTTAAAATGCATAATGCCACTGATTTTCCAACTCTTTAAAAATCCTGGTCATTTAATAGCCTAATTCTCAGTACTTTTTGCATCTCATAGATTTAGATGTCATTTTCCATTCATCCATCCAAAAAATAGTTTTGAGATGTTCTCTATGTGTTTGAAACTGTGTGACTATGTCCAAAATACAGTGAGGAATGATAAATAGCTCTGTCTTAAAGGATTTCATACCCTGGTGGAGACAGATAGATAAAGAGACACTTACCATGAAATATGTTGAATGCTGAGCTAGCAGGAACACAAGAGGTTAGGAAGCACCTAACCAGCCTGGGGAAGTTGAGGAAAGCTTCTTAGAAGAACTGAAGCTCAAATAGAGAACTGAAGGGAAATAGGATTTTAGCTAAGTAAAGCTGGGATGAAAGGAAGGATACCATAAGTAGGTAGAATATAACATTCAAAGCCTTAAAAGAGATTAGATAGATGTGGCTTAAACAATAGAGATTCATTCTTACAATTATGAAGGCTAGAATTTCAAAATCAAAGTCAGCAGGGTTGGTTTCTTCTTGGACTTGGAGGGAGAATCGATTCTATGACTCTCTCTGGGCTCCTGATGGTTTGCCAGCAATCTCTATCATTTCTGAGCTTGACACCAATCTCTACCTTCATGGTCACATGACTTTCTGTGTGTGTATGTGTTGCTTCTGTGTCTGTCTCTGTTCCCACATTTCCCTTTTCCATCAATACTGGATTAGGGGTCACCCTAATGACCTCGTTTTAACATTATCTCTGTAAGACCCTATTTCCAAATAAGGTCACATTCTGAGACTCTAGAGGTTAACATTTCTTTTCGTGGGGAGACACAATTTAACCTATAATAATCTTCCCTCTGGATCCCTCAAAATCCTCACATGGAAAATGTATCCACCCATTCCAATATCCCTGAAGTGTTCGTCATTCCTGCATCAATTCTAATCCTCAAATCTCACCAAAACGTCCTCTCCTCAAAGTCCCAAATCTTATCATCTAAATCACGCAAAATCAGTTATAGGCAAGAGTTGGAGTAGAAGTCATCAGGGGTCCAAAGTCCTCTCCATTTGCTTACTCGCAAAAGCAGACGACAAGCTGTCTGTTTCCAAACTCCAAGTTGGAACAGTCACAGGGTAGAAATTCCCATTCCAAAAGAGAAAAATCAGAGAGAAAAAAGGGGTCACAGATGAAAAGGAAGATGGAAATCTATTAGGGAAAATTCCATTTGATTTTATAACTGTAGAATAGTCCTCTTTGGCTCCATCCTTTTGGCCCACAGAAGTGAAAACCTCACCTCCTTGCTAAGTGAAAGAGAAAGTGTTAGTCGCTCAGTCGTGTCCAACTCTTTGCAACACCATGAACTATAGCCTCTGCCCACGGGATTCTCCAAGCAAGAATACTGGAGTGGGTAGCCACTCCCTTCTCCAGGGGATCTTCCCGACCCAGGGATCAAACCTGGGTCTCCTACATTGCAGGCAGATTCTATACCATCTAAGCCAGTGAAACCCAGTGGTCTGAGAGCCTTCCTTCATTTCCTCTTATTTCTGTCCCCTCTGTACAAGCCAGCAGTGTTTCTCCCTAGATAGTTGATTGGATCCATAAGTCACATGCATCATCGCTTTAGCAAATGTTTGTCTGGTCACACACATGGTGCTCTCTCTAGAACACACTCTTTCATTTTTTGCAATATGCTAATAGGCTAAGAATTTTCCAATTTCT
Organism: Giraffa tippelskirchi; assembly: GCF_054371585.1. Lineage (NCBI taxonomy): Eukaryota > Metazoa > Chordata > Mammalia > Artiodactyla > Giraffidae > Giraffa > Giraffa tippelskirchi. The sequence continues at coordinate 72,913,883 of NC_137281.1, forward strand.
GGTTGCATTTTGCTTAACTGTAGCTTGTTTCATGGATCTCTTTCCTCTTACATTTCACTGTAAATAGCAAGGAGAAACTAAGCTGTGCCTTCACCAGTTGGCTTAGAAGTCTCAGCTAAGCATCCATGTTCATTACCTACAAGTTCTACCTTCCATCCAACAGAACACAGTCAGCCAGGGTTTCTGCCATTTTATCACAAGGGTCACCTTTCTTCCAGCTTCCAATAATGTGTTCCTCATTTCCATCTGAGACTTCACCAGAAGTACCTTTGACGTTCACATTTCTGCCAACTGTCTCCTCAAGGCAATCTAGGACTTTTCTCTCAAATAGCTCAAAACTCCATCAGCTTCTGCCTTTTGCTCCAGTCCAGTATCACTTGCATGTTTTAGGGTATTTGTTACCACCGTACCCTACTTTCCAGGAATCTATATTAGTTTCCTGAGGGCTCACCTAACCAAGAGCCATAAACTGAGCTGCTTATACAATAGGAATTTATTGTCTCAAAGTTTTGAGGCTGGAAGTCAGAGACCAAAGTGTTGGTAGGGCTGGTTCCTCCTGAGGGTTGCCAGGGAGAATCTGTTCAAGGCTCTCTCCTAGTATCTGGTGGCCTCAGGCATTCTTGGCTTGTAGACGGTGCTCTTGCACATCTTTGCATCATCTTCTTTCTCTGATTGTCTGTGTCCAAGTTTTCCCTTTTTATAGGGACACCTATTGGATTGGGACCCACTCTAATGACCTCATTTTAACTTGATTACCTCTGTAATCTCGGTGGCTTCTAATTTTTTGTTCAAAGTGAGCCATGTTGTGCTGGGTAACAGAAACTCTAAACAGGTCTTTAATGTGGACGTTTATGTTAATAAGCGGAAGGAGTTGTATCCTGTTGAAAGTTTACTCTACCTGTAGGCAGCAGAGACTTCAAATTCCTCTAGTGTCCTCCCTCCTCCTTTGTCTCTCTTGTGGTCTTTATACTTTCCTATATACTCTGACAGAGAGAGCCTGTGCTTTGCAAATCTTTCAGATATAACCCATTGTTATTGTAGTGGAGCATTGTTGGCATGATGGTAAGATGTGGGGAGGAGAAACATTCTGCAACCTTATGACTACATCTCAGTCTTTTAGGGGATCGTTTCACAGGTGTTGATCCAATCATATAACTCTTAAGCTCCTCCCCCTTATGTGAGATAAGAAGGCTAGAAGCATGCTAGAGTGGGAAGAATATATTCCTAAAGGTAGGATAAGGTAAATACTTTTTCCTTGGAAAGTACTTTTTAAATTTTTTAACAAAGAATGCTCTGGGCGTAATTCTGAAGGATTTCTCTTCTCTTCTCTCAGAGCCACCAGGAAATTTTTCTTGGCTCTTCATTATATGAATCTGATTGGATTCTTTCAGGTAAACCCCAGAAAGATGGGGTTCTACTAAGATCCCCAAGAGTTTCTCACTCCCCTTCTCATCCTTCTCAGGTTGAGAAAATTAACAGCTCCTTGTGTTGATTTTCTAGAGCTGTCGTAACAAAACACTACTGATTGTGTGGCTCACGTAACGGGAATTTATTGTCTCACAATTCTGGAGGCTGGAAGTCCAAGATCAAGTGTTGCCAGGGTTGGTTTCTCCCGAGACCTCTCTGTGCGGTTTGTAAACAGGCGGCTGTCATCTCACAGTCTTCGGTGTGCCTGTGTCCTCACCGCCTCTTCTTGTAAGAATAACAGTCCTATTGGGGTAGGACACACCTCCCATGACTTCATTTGACCTTAGTTACCTCGTTAAAGATGCTATCTCCAAATACAGTCACCTGCTGTAGTACTGAAGGTTAGGACTTCAGCATATGAATTTGAGGACAACATCCTCAGATTGTAAGACCCCACTCCCAGCAGTTCATGACAGTTGCCCTCTAAGCGCCCTTCCGGTCTGCGCCTGCGGTGGGTAAGATGAGCTTGGCTTTGTCACTCTCTCCCTGGATTCATCTCTCTCCAGACTTCAGGGTTCCAGCTTGCTTTGCAACATGAGTTCTCTGATGAGTCAACTAAAATCTTTGAACATCAGCTTGTTCAACCTTTTCATGAAAGGATGAGAGAGATGTCTTCCAAACTTTTTATATGAAGGAGTTGAAACCAGAAGTCTGGCCAAGTTGTTGTTGTTTTTGTTTGATTTTTTAAAATCACAGGTTGTTTGCCCTTTGGTGATCCATTACAGAAATGGCACTTTTCTCTGTACTTATCACAGCCTGACCTTTTGTTATGTAATAAATTTGCTTGCTGTCAGTTATTTGTGTCTCCCCTCACCACACTGGAGACTCCTGAGAGCAAAGACCGTGTCTCTTTGGTTTCTGCTGAATCACTGTTGCATATAGTGAAGAATGGATAACAAATATTTGTTAAATGGATGAATGAAATAATTAGTTATTATTATATTAAAATAATAAAATTTATATATAACATACTTACATTTCATTTTAGTTTTCTTTTTTTTTCAGTAGAAACAGAGAAAATTGTTTTCTATCTAATTATTATAAATATTCATTCTGCAATTTTCCCCTTGTGCTATTGAGCCATTAAAATGATTTTCTTGGGTCTTTAAGGAAACCATTGGCTCACTTCTGATGAGGTCTCAGTTTGGAACCCAGAACAATACACAGTTATGCACTTAAAGCTCAAAAAAGGATTCAGAACAGTATATGCAGCATCAAGCCACACTCCTTAGCCCTTTAAGGTGGGTGCATTTCTCTTATTTCCATCTCCTGTCACTTCCTTCCCCATTATCTTCGTCAATTCAAGATGTAATAACAAAATAGCACAGACTGGGTGGCTTAAACATTTCTCACAATTCTGGAAGCTGATAAGTCCAAGATCAAGGTGCCGGCAGATCAGATGTCTGCTGAAGGCCTGCTTTCTGGCTTATAGACAGTTTCTTTCTTCCGGTATCCTCAGGTGATCAAGCAAGAGAACTCTGGTAGCTTCATCTCCTTCAGTCAGTTCAGTTGAGTCACCCAGTCATGTCTTTCATCTCCTTACAAGGCCACAATCTCATGCTATAGACTGAATGTTTCAGTTCAGTAGCTCAGTTGCGTCTGACTCTTTGCAACCCCATGGACTGCAGCACGCCAGGCCTCCCTGTCCATCACCAACTCCTGGAGTTTACTCAAACTCATGTCCATAGAGTCAGTGATGCCATCCAACCATCTCATCCTCTGTCATCCCCTTCTCCTCCTGCCTTCAATCTTTCCCAGCATCAGGGTCTTTTCAAATGAGTCAGTTCTTCCCATCAGGTGGCCAAAGTTTTGGAGTGCCAGCTTCAGCATCAGTCCTTCCAATGAATATTCAGGACTGATTTCCTTTAGGATGGACTGGTTGGATCTCCTTGCAGTCCAAGGGACTCTCAAGAGTCTTCTCCAACACCACAGTTCAAAAGCATCAATCCTTCGGCGCTCAGCTTTCTTTATAGTCCAACTCTCACATCCATGCATGACTACTGGAAAAACCATAGCTTTGGCTAGACAGACCTTTTTTGGCAAAGTTATGTCTTTGCTTTTTAATATGCTGTCTAGGTTGGCCATAGCTTTTCTTCATCTATTTGCCATGAAGTGACGGGACCAGATGCCATGATCTTAGTTTTCTGAATGTTGAGTTTTAAGCCAAGTCTTTCATTCTCCTGTTTCACTTTCTTCAAGAGGCTCTTTAGTTCTTCTTCACTTTCTGCCATAAGGGTGGTGTCATCTGCGTATCTGAAGTTATTGATATTTCTCCCAGCAATCTTAATTCCAGCTTGGGCTTCATCAAGCCGGGCAAGTTAAATAAGCAGGGTGACAATATACAGCCTTGAAGTACTCCTTTTCTGATTTGGAACCAGTCTGTTTTTCCATGTCCAGTTCTAATTGTTTCTTCTTGACCTGCATACAGATTTCTCAGGAGGGAGGTCAGGCGGTCTGGTATTCCCATCTCTTTAAGGATTTTCCATAGTTTGTTGTGATCCACACAGTCAAATGTTTGCATCCCCCCAAATTCATATGTTGAAATCTAATCCCCAAGGTGATGTTATTTGGAGGTGGGGCCTTTGGGAGGTGATTGGGTCATGAGTGTGGAGCCCTCATGAATGGAATTATCACCCTTATAAAAAAAGGCTCCAGAAAATTTCTCACCCCTTCTGCCAAGTGCAATTGCAAACAACAATTCTATATGAACAAGGATCTCATCAGACACTGAATCTGCCAGCACCTTGATCTTGGACTTCCCATAAGCCCGCCCAGTCTATAGTATTATGATAGCAGCCCAAGTGGATTAATACATCCATCACTGAGACTCCACCCCCTGGATGAAGTCACAGGAGTGGAGCCTCCATGATGGATGAACTTAGGAGGGACACATACGTTTAGTTCATCACACCCATAATCTATGTCCACATTACCCCAGAGATTTCTCCTTTCCTTGAACTCACCATTCTCTTTTGTGTCTCCAACTATAGTTTCTTCCATGTAGAACTCCTTTTCAAACAGGCAAATCACTGTTCAGCCTTCCAAATCCAACTCAAATAACACTTAACAGTGCAGCCTCCCTGAGCCTCTGGGGGGAAACTAGTCACCCCCTGATCTGTACCCTGCAACCCTGTGAGCACACATCTCACAATGCAGAACTGAAATTCTCCTTCACTTCTACCCCATCAGGACCTCTGAGAAGAGAAACTGACTAACTCCTCTTTGCATCCCTAGGGTGTCTCAGTCAGATCAAAGTTGAATTCAGACCTCGAGGATCTCTTCACCATTTTCCTGGATTATTTTCTTATGCTGATCATTTCTTTGAGGCAGAAATATTGAACTACAAATGATCCCTCTCTGCTTTCCTATTATCAGGGCATCCTATGGTTATTTTTCCTCCTCTGTAATTTAGTGTGAAAACCTCCCCACCCTGCAAAACTCTGTCCTTCTGAGTTTCTGCTTTGCTGCCTTGACATGTATTATTCAAACATTTCTGAAAACACGTTCTTATGCATGTTTTTGCTCCCATCAACCAGACAAGCGCGTTATGGCTGAGAAACTAAATTTAGTTTCTTCTGTAGAAGTTTAAGTGCCATTGAGAACAACTGCACAACTAATGTGAGGTGGCAGTTCCAGCCTCATGTAGAATTTGCCAGCACAGCAATGTGGAAGATGAATGTGTCAGCCAGTTACTCCCTAAACTCCATTCAAATTGTACTCATCACTTGGTCCTTGGTCTTCTGCAAAATACTTGGCATATTTTCTCTGTAAGAATTGATTCCCAAAGAGGAAACAAGTAGAAGGTAGAAATCTCCGTCAGTCCTTTAGTTCCCAGATGTGTAGGAGAGAATGCTTTATTTTCTATAATGTGATTTAATTTCTGACTCTTAAGACTCCACTCTGATTGACTGGGAGAAAACTTCACTTCAGCCTTTGTTGTGGCTCCCAAGCATGTACATGGGGTTGAGCCACAATTCTGGGATTTTTATACAGGAGTGTTTTTTAAGAAATCTTCCGGTGGTAAGGTTGGGGGTGGGGTGGGAGACAAGACAATTTGCCTTTGGTCAGAGGTCTATGTAGCTTAATGTTAGGTGATCCCCAATTCTTGTCCACATATTCTATTAGGTCTGGTGGCTTCTAGCTCTTTGGTTTCATTCTTATGCTGGGGATCTTTTGCAAGGCTCCCTGTTTTTTCCTGTGGTCATTTGTCCAGGGTCTTGATGCCTTCCTACACTGACAGTTCAAGTGATGCTCAAATCCTTTGACCATGATGCACAGATTTCTCCCTCCCTTCCCAAGCCCAGGGATATCTTTCTCTACTCTGCGATGAAGGAAGCCTTGATGTCATGCCTTCTTTGATCAAGAAAGTATCCTCCCCTTCAGGTCTTCTACAAAACTCTCCTAGATCTTTTAAAAGTCTTACTGTGGATCACGGTGAGAAGGCAACCTTATAGGCTAGTTTTTGCTTTCGACCCAGAAACATGCCATCTCTGAGGCAATGGGTCAGTATAGAATGACTCTTTGCCTAAACAAGAGAAAAGAAGGGAGTACATGCAGGGAGAAAATAATGTAAATTCATATTTTGAAACAGTGTCCACCCAGAGTCAGGTCAAGGGGTACAGAGACACTTTCTCATCTTAACCTCAATAATCACTGGATCAAACACTTCTGCCAGTGGGTATGTTTTCTTTATGTTTATATGTCCAGGTATGATGCCAATAATTTTTGTTAATGCTTAATAATCCCTTATGTGAAACAGAGACATCTGTGATGCATGCGATGTAGTTACTACCATCGTAGCACAGAAATGCAGGAGAGGGACTGCCAAGTCCTAGGCTGTATACTTAATATTACAATAAACTTGCTGGTTTACCCTCCAAAGACTTATTCCAACAGATGTTTTGTTGGATTGTGCATGAGCAGTCCATGTCTCCTGCTCTGTCACCACAATGGGGTATCATGTTTGCAAGCGGGTTGGGACAGGAAAACTTTGACATGATGATTTTCAACATAAGAAATATAAACGACTCACAGCCATTGGCTTTGAAGAAGTAAGACAAGCTTCCAGTTAAGAGCTAGAAAGGATGTTTGGAGTTGACGGAAACTTGTTAATTTCACAGAAAAAAAAGATATGGAAGAACAGCAGACTGTTAAATGGAGTTTTAAAAATCTTGACTCAGAATTTCAGCTAAACCTCAGAGCTTAGAGAAAGGCCTGGTAAGTACCTTGCTTTCTAAGGAGAGGTGACCACAACTCAACTTTTCAATGACAAGAAATAAAGAGTTATAGAGTCAATGAAGAGGATTCTTTGAATTTAAGTGAAGAGGATAGCAAAGTAAGATAGGGGAGATAATTGCCAGAAGGAAAACTAGCATCTCATTTCCAACTGGACCCTTGCTCAACTGCAGAATATCCCAGGACCAGACGATTGCCTAGGAGAGTGCTGAAGGGAAACTGACCTGTGTCCTCAAAATGGTAGCTCCAGGGACCAATGTCAAGCACTCATCTAGGTGAGTCTCAAGGCAGGAGGCTGCAGGATTTTCCCCTCTCAGAGAACAGGGAGAGTAGGTAGTGATGAAGGAAGCTACAAGTCCACTCTCTGTTGGAGCAAAGGCTTGTAAGTTTCCATGGACCAGAGGAAAACTCAGCTATCAGTTCTTGAAATGACGATTACCTTTCAAACTGAGTATCAGTGGAGGGGTCCCTAGCAGAAAGGCTGCAGGGGAATCTCCAAGGCAAAAGACTACAGATGTTTTCAAAGAGCTCAGGAGTCATGTGTGTGCGTGTTAGAGAGAGCATGGCAGAAGGCATTGTCCACCGTGAGAACTCCAAGGAGCACCAGTTAACCAAACAGAACTTCACCCCATTCCTTTTGTTCCTTTCTCCCAGTCTTCTCCTGGAGGGCTCCCAAAACACTGCTACTGAGAGACGGAGTCCTAGATTAGGCGGCAAACTGGATGGAAGATTGAACCTTGATTTTGACGGTATGAAAGGTTAGAATACCTGAAAATTAGACATAAATATCTAAAACAAGTTAGAAAAGCTGAGACTACATGAGGCCTGGATGGGAGAAAAAAAAATAAAAGATATTTTCCTGATTGCAGATTTTCCAATTCAACCTATGTGAATGTCGAGTATCGGAAGACACCAGGGAAGAAGCACAGTTAGAGATATGGTTATATAGGATGGACAAACACTCTGCTGGGGGGTGCCATTACTTGGACTGGGAGCCATATCACTCTGAGCTAGTCACTTCTGCAGCCATTGTGACATAATAAGAAATACATATTTGGTCTTTGCCCCTGGTTCCTGATGCAGAGTTTTCACAACCCTTGGGATTCCCTGGGTGATGGGAGCATCCTTAATTCTAATGAGGTGACTCTTGGGGACCTTGAAACTTCAGAATGGGTTCTGATCAGCAGAGAAGACCAGTCCCTGACTGGAAATGTAGACCTTTCAGCCCCACTCCCCATCTTCCCAGGAGGAGAAGTGGGGGAGGTTGAGTTAATGATCGATCATGCCTTTGTGATGAAGTCTCCAGAAAAAGCCCTAAATCACAAGGATCAGAAAACTTCCAGACTGGTGACCACATTCATGTATCAGGTGGCACACCCCAACTCCACCACAACTCTGCATTCAGGACTGTTCTGGGCTTTCTTTACCTGGCTGTCCACTCGTATCCTTTATAAAATTCTTTATAAGAAACTAGTAAATGTAGGTAAATGTTCCCCTGAGCCTTGTGAGCCATTACAGCAAATTATTGAATCTGAATCCCTAACTTTGTAGCCAAGTTGGAAAGAAGTGTGGGTAACATGGGGACAAATTGCTTGTGACTGGCTTCTGAAATGGGGCAGTCTTGTGGGACTGAACTGTGCAGCCTGACAGTGGAGAACTGAATTAAATTACTGAACACTTAGATGGTGTCCAAAAAGTTGGAGAATTGGTTGGTGTGGAGAAAAACCTTTCACCCATTTGGTGTCAGAAGCGTTGTGAGTAGAGAAGCAGATTCCCTTTAGTAATCTTTCATCTTTACTGTGTTCCCACTCCACTCCACCAGCAAAATCCAGTCACCAAGTCCTATAAGAATACTTTCAAAAGCTGGGTTTCCATCTTCCCCTCTAATTTCCACTACTATTACTAGGAAGGCAAACTCTTATTCATACTTCAACACCCACTCCTTAAGAGCCATATTTGAAGCCTTCATGGAGTCCTCTAAGGTCATTTTCTGCATTTGCATAGTATCTTGTATAAAGTTCTTTTCAGTGTAAAACATGTTTTGCAGTAATTTACCTGTGTTTCTAATGACCCTACTATACTGTGAGTTCCTTGAGAGCAAGATGATGTATGGCCCATCTGTTTCTCTAGCATTTGATGCAGAGCCTGGCAGAAACAGGTGCTTAGAAAATTCACATCTGAATGAATAAATCAGTGAATGACATGGAATTTTTTGAAACAGTGAGCATCACCATCTATTATTTCAGCTTTCTCAAGATCATTTCCCCAGCTAATTCCTCAATAGTGAAGTTTTATCATTGAAGCAGTGGCCTCATTCCTAAGTCAGATGTGGAAGTTACTGTGGTATTGAGGAAAGCCAAGACCAGGCATTTGACTTAATTTTAATTCAGGAAGTAGCTTGTTTATCTGCATTATTAGAGAACAGAGATTGCAGGTGAGAACTCCAAATATGTTTGCTTCTCTGAGGGCTCTGGGAGATTTTCATATGCCAAGAACAAGTCTCTCGAATGTTCACTGGCTCTTGATGAATGATGAGACTAGCTCAGACTTGCAGCTTGGATAGCAGCTGGGACAAGGGGCTGAGGGGGAGCTGCCACTCACAACCCTACCTGGGAAGAATGGGCTGCCATCAAGTGTAATACCACAGCATTATTTGCATTTGGGAAATTTGAAATGATTTGATGGAGTAATCCAAAAATAAGTGGGTTGTGGTGTTCTTTATTCTCAGACATAGATTATTTCCATTCCTTGAGTCCCAGATGTGTCACAATCACTATTTCAACATATAAATATGTCATGTCAATAAATAAATGCATATGTAAATAAGTTAGATAAAGATTAAAATGTGATGTGGTTTTAGGTAGTTGGCTGTCAGAGAAATTAGACACAAGAGGTCTGCACCCGTCTCTCTAGGCACATCTTTGAAAGTGAAAGTCACTCAGTCGTGTCCAACTCTTTGCGACCCCGTGAACTATACAGTCCATGGACTTCTCCAGGCCAGAATACGGGAGTAGGTAGCCTTTCCCTTCTCCAGGGGATCTTCCCAACCCAGGAATTGAACCCAGGTCTCCCGAGTTGCGGGCAGATTCTTTAGCAGCTGAGCCACAAGGGAAGCCCCAAGATGCATCTTGAGATGCCTATGTAAAGAGTTTGGGGTTGCCCCAGGACCTGTGAAGAAGATATCTCAGAGCACAGCATCCTTCCTTTGCATCAGAGAGACCTCAGTTTGAATAGTGATCTTCTAGGATTTGCCGTGTGGAGTAAGCCACTAAACCTCTCTGAATCCAGTTTTTCATCTATAGCACAGGGATGATAATATCCCCTTTGCAGAATTGTTCACAATATTAAAGGCAATGTGTGCAAAGTGACTTGTGCCACACCCAGTGCGTAGTGAGATATTGTCTGTACTCTACTACCGGCTTAGTACGTGCCAGGCACCACGCTCGCTGCATTCCATGTTTTATCTCATTTAAAAAGAATCAGAACCGCCCAACAGTGTACATATGCACACATAAGTGAGAGAAGTACTACATCTAGGAATCTGTCCAAAGGAAATTAAAAGTGTGCACAGACTTTAGTTAGAGAGAGAATGGGAGAGAGATCACTTCAAAATTATATAGTTTAGTTAAAAAATCAGAAATAATCAATGTATTACAATAAACAGAATGATTAAACAGATTATTATATAATGCTTCACAAAAAGGAGGCACAGATAAACACATAGTAATGTTAAGTTTTTAAAATCGATTCAAAATTTTGTACAAAATCAATGATTTTGCTTAAATGCACAGGTGTATGAATGAAATAACACATGGGCAGTGCTAATGATAAGGCCTTTGACTGTGTGGATCACGACAAACTGTGGAATATTTTTAATAAGATGAGAATACCAGACCACATTACCTGTCTCCTGAGAAACCTGCATGCAAGTCAAGAAGAAACAGTTAGAACTGGACATGGAACAACAGACTGGGTTCCAAATTGTGAAAGGAGGGCGTCAAGGCTGTATATTGTCACCCTGCTTATTTAACTTATATGCAGAGTACATCATGCAAAATGTTGGGCTAGATAAACCACAATTTGGAATCAAGATTGCTGGAAGAAATATCAGTGACCTCAGATATGCAGATGATACCATTTTAATGGCAGAAAATGAAGAGGAACTAAAGAGCCTCGTGATAAAGGTGAAATAGGAGGGTGAAAAAACTGGCTTAAAACTCAACATTCAAAAAGCGAAGATCATGGCATCTGATCCTACCACTTCATGACAAACAGATGGGGAAAATGTGGAAACAGCACCAGATTTCATTTTCTTGACTCCAATATCAATGTGGACAGTGATTGCAGCCACAAAATTAAAAGATGTTAGCTCCTTGGAAAAATAGCTATGATAAACCTAGACAGTGTATTAAAAAGCAGAGATATCACTTTACTGACAAAGGTGCGTATAGTCAAAGCTATGGTTTTTCCAGTAGTCATATATGAATGTGAGAGTTGGACCATAAAGAAGGCTGAGCACCAAAGAACTGACGCTTTTGAACTGTGGTGCTGGAGAACACTCTTGGAATGCCTTGGAAAGCAAGGAGATCAAACCAGTCAATCCTAAAGGAAATCAACCCTGAATATTCTTTGGAAGAACTGATGTTGAAGCTGAAGCTCCAATACTTTGGCCACCTGACTAGAAGAGCTGACTCATTGGAAAAGACCCTGATGCTGGGAAAGATTGAGGGCAGGAGGAGAAGGGGACGACAGAGGATGAGATGGTTGGATGGCATCACCGACTCAATGGACATGAGTTTGAGCACACTCAGGGAGATAGTGAAGGACAGAGAAACCTGGCATGCTGCAGTTCATGGGGTCGCAAAGAGTCGGACACAACTTGGTGACTGAACAACAGCAACAACAACAAAGTGCTAATGATGATTACATAAGGATTTAAGTAAAATTGGTCATTTCTCTATCTTTGTCAATTTCCACATTTTAAGTTTATTTCCAGTGGCAATCTGCTGTTAGGTGATTAAAAAGAAAAAACATAACAAAAACATTAGTGAAATTTAAAAATGAAAGAGGGCACATTCACATCTTTCTGATGGTTTTACCTAGTGTGAGGTGAAATCATTTCATAGGCAAAACCTTCCTTTGAGTTTTATGTTTATTAAGCTGGTTGAAAAGAGCACTCTGGTGAGGCCAGGTAGCTGCTGTTAACCTCATTTTAGGACCAAGTGTCCTGAGAGAGGCAGGGAGTCTGCATTTAGCCCATGTTTAGCCAGCGGGACATCAGACCTACTTCACTGCCAGCCTACCTGCCAGACACTGTGAAGAAAGTTACAAAGAAGACAAGACACAGTTTTCAGGTTAAGCAGTTCCCGGAGAAATTGGACATTAGAGGTCTATACCCAACTGTCTCCCTTCTTCCTCTTCCCAGTGGAAGACTCGGTTGTCACACCGTCCCATCTCATCTGTGATAGTGAAAGGTTGTTGCTGAACCATGAAAAGACACTGGGATTCTTGGCCTCCGGAGGAGAAGAATTCAATCCGGGGCCAGAGATGAGGCTGATCACTCAGAGCTTTTGTACAATAGAGTTTTATTAAAGTATAAAAGGGACAGAGAAAGCTTCTGACACAGACATCAGAAGGGGGCAGAAAGAGTACCCCCTTGCTAGTGTTAGCAAAGGAGTTATATACTATCCAGTTAGTTATTACAATGAATCAAAAGAATGTCTGGAGGTTGTAAAGACCTCACCAGACCTACTCCTATAATTTACATTTTAAGATAACAGGATTAGCCAGAAGGTTTTTTCCAGAGACTGTCCTCAAGCAGGATACATTATTGTTATATGATCCTAAGGAATGTAGAGGGAAAAAATAAAAAAAAAAGTTTGTCCTTTTTTCTTCCTTGAGGATTCCAGACCCCTCTCTCTTTGAGGACCCCTGGACTTCTTATCAACCTGCCTAGGAAATGACTCTCTCAATAGGACCTTAAGGGATGAGGAGAGGTGAGTAAAGGATATTCTGGACAGGATCAAATATTTCCAGAGATATTGAATGCCTGGCTCAGAGAGGGAGGGATCCTCTCACTCTGCCTGGGAATACTAATTCTCTCTTAATGAAAATATGTATCTTTCATATTTTAAAAGCTATGAAATATATCACATTTGTATATGAGTGGAATTCTAGTGTATTCTATGACTTGCTTTAGTGATCATCCATGCAAATGCCAGTAACTATAATTCATTCTTTTTCACAGCTACATACTATTTCAGTGTGTGTCTAAACCATAATTTATCTCTTTTATTTTTGAGGATTTTTTTACAAATTATTTACTATTACATGAAATGCTGTTATGAACCAGTACACAGGTAAGGCTATATTGAGAATGTATAAATAAAATTAAAAGGATTATAAGATAAATGACTTCAAAATGACTAGATAACACTAAATCATTCTCCAAAATGGTTTTATTAATTTACACTGTCTTTAGCCTTTTAAGACAGTTCTGACTTCCCCTTGTTATTTACTTCTTAACTTTGGTATTCCCAGACTTCATACTTTTAAAAATTTTTGCCAATGTTGAGGCAGTGCTTGTAATTGGCACTTTATTTCTGCTGGCTAAGCATCTTTTCACACGTTTATGGATCATTTGTGTTTACTGTTCTGTGAAATACTTTTCAAATCCTTTGCCTCTATTTTTCTATCGGGTTCTTTGTCATTTTCTTATTGGTTCATGAGCAGCAGTTCTCAATTTTGATGAAGATGATAATGATCTATATATATCGAACCTAATGCCAGTATAAGCTAACTTAATGCTGTAGTTTTATAGTAAGTCTTGAGATAGTGCAAATTCTCTGTATCCTTCTTTAAGATTATCTTGCTAATCTAGTTTCTTTGATTTCCATAAAAGTATAGAACTAGCCCGTCACTTTTTGAAAGAAAGAAAATAAAAATGCCTGCTAGCACTCATGAGCATTTATCTCAGAGAAATAGACTTAGACTCATAGAAAAACTTATACATGAGTGTTCTTAGCAACTTTATTTGTAATAGTTGAAAGCTGAAAACAATAAAGTTGGCCTTCAACCCGTAAACAGTTAAGTAAACTGGTAATCCACACCTGGAAAGCTACACACAGTAAAAGGAAATAAATTATTGATACACTCAGCTTCAGTGAATCTCAAGGGGATGGTGCTGAGTGAAAAAAGCCAATATCAAAAGGCTGCATACTATATGGCCTCATTTCTATAACACCCTTGAAATGACAAAATGATAGAGGTCTAAAATAATTTAGTGGTAGCCAGGGCTTATAGATCACAGCCTCGTCATGGTGAAGGAGTTTGCACAACTCGATGAAGCTGTGAGTTATGCCCTGCAGGGCCGTGCAAAATAAACAGATCTTAATGAAAAGTTCTTAAATTAGATGCGGTCAAGAAGGAGATGGCATGAGTAAACATAGAAATCATAGAAATCAGTGACGTAAAGTGGATGGAGTGGGGGAATTTAATTCAGATGACCATTACATCAACTACTATGGGTAAGAATCGCTTAGAAGAAATGGAGTAGCCATCATAGTCAACAAAAGAGTCTGAAATGCAGTACTTGGATGCAATCTCAAAAACAACAGAATGATCTCTGTTTGTTTCCAAGGCACGCCATTCAACATCACAGTAATCTAAGTCTGTGCCCCAACCACTAATGCTGAAGAAGCTGAAGTTTATCAGTTCTATGAAGACCTACAAGACCTTTTAGAAGTAACACCAAAAAAAGATGTCCTTTTCATCATAGGGGACTGGAATGCAAAAGTAAGAAATCAAGAGGTACCTGGAATAGTAGGCAACAACAACACACAAGACGACTCTACACATGGATGTCACCAGATGGTCAATACCAAAATCAGATTGATTATATTCTTTGCAGCTGAAGATGGAGAAGCTCTAAACAGTACCAAAAACAACACCTGGAGCTGACTGTGGCTCAGACCATCAGTTCCTTATTGCAAAATTCAGGCTCAAATTGAAGAAAGTAGGGAAAACCACTAGGCTATTCAGGTATGACCTAAATTGAATCCCTTATGATTATACAGTGGAAGGGAAAAAATAGATTCAAGGGATTAGATCTGATAGACAGAGTGTATGAAGAACTATGAATGGATGTTTGTAACATTGTATAGTAGGCAGTGATCAAAATCATCCCCAAGAAAAAGAAATGCAAAAGGGCCAAATGGCTGTCTGAGGAGGCCTTACAAATACCTGTGGAAAGAAGAGAAGCTAAAGGCAAAGGAGAAAAGGAAAGATATACCCATTTGAATGCAGAGTTTCAAAGAATAGCAAGGATAGATAAGAAAGCCTTCCTCAGCGATCAATGCAAAGAAATAGAGGAAAAAAATAGAATGGGAAAGACTAGAGATCTCTTCAAGAAAATTAGAGATACCAGGGGACATTTCATGCCCATTTCATACCATTCTGCCATTTCAAAAATGGGCACAATAAAGGACAGAAATGCTGTGGACGTAACAGAAGCAGAAGATATTAAGAAGAGGTGGCAAGAATACACAGAAAACTGTACAAAAAAGGTCTTAATGATCCGGATAACAATGATGGTGTGATCACTCACCTAGAGCCAGACATCCTGGAAAGTGAAGTCAAGTGGGCCTTAGGAAGCATTACTAAGAACAAAGCTAGTGGAAGTGTTGGAATTCCAGTTGAGCTATTTCAAATCCTCAAAGATGATGCTGTTAAAGTGCTACACTCAGTATTCCAGCAAATTTGGAAGCATCAACAAGGGCTACAGGACTGGAAAAGGTCAGTTTTCATTCCAGTTCAAAAGAAGGGCAATGCCAAAGGTGTTCAAACTACCATACAATTATACTCATTTCACATGCTAGCAAGGTAATGCTCAAAATCGTTCAAGCTAAGTACTTGAACATGTGCTTCAACAGTAGGTGAACTGAGAAATTCCAGCTGTACATGCTGGGTTTAGAAAAGGCAGAGGAACTAGAGATCAAATTGCCAATATCTGATGGGTCATGGAAAAAAACAATGGAATTCCATAAAATATCTACTTCTGCTTTATTGACCACACTAAAGCCTTTGACTGTGTGGATCATAACAAACTTTGGAAAATTCTTAAAGAGATGGGAATATCAGACCACCTTACCTGCCTTCTGAGCAACCTGTATGTAGGTCAAGAAGCAACAGTTAGGACCAGACATGAAACAACAAACTGGTTCAAAACGGAAAGGAGTACCTCAAGGCTGTATATTGTCACCCTGTTTATTCACCCTATATGCAGGGTTCAGTTCAGTCACTCAGTCGAGTCCAACTCTTTGCGACCCCATGAACCGCAGCATGCCAGGCCTCCCTGTCCATCACCAACTCCCGGAGTCCACCCAAACCCATGTCCATCGAGTCGATGATGCCATCCAGCCATCTCATCCTCTGTTGTTCCCTTCTTCTCCTGCCCTCAATCTTTCCCAGCATCAGGGTCTTTTCAAATGAGTCAGCTCTTCATATCAGGTGGCCAAAGTATTGCAGTTTAAGCTTCAACATCAGTCCTTCCAATGAATACCCAGCACTGATCTCCTTTAGGATTGACTGGTTGGATCTTCTTGCAGTCCAAGGGACTCTTAAGAGTCTTCTTCAACACCACAGTTCAAAAGCATCAATGCTTTGGTGCTCAGCTTTCTTTATAGTCCAGCTCTCACATCCATACATGACCACTGGAAAAATTATAGCCTTGACTAGACGGACACAAAGTAATGTCTCTGCTTTTTAATATGCTGTCTAGGTTGGTCATAACTTTCCTTCCAAGGAGTAAGCATCTGTTAATTTTATTGCTGCAATCACCATCTGCAGTGATTTTGGAGCCCAGAAAAATAAAGTCTGACACTGTTTCCCAATCTATTTCCCATGAAGTGATGGGACCAGATGCCATGATCTTAGTTTTCCGAATGTTGAGCTTTAAGCCAACTTTTTCACTCTCCTCTTTCACTTTCATCAAGAGGCTCTTTAGTTCTTCTTCACTTTCTGCCATAAGGGTGGTGTCATCTGCATATCTGAGGTTATTGATATTTCTCCTGGCAATTTTGATTCCACCTCGTGCTTCCTCCAGCCCAGCGTTTCTCATGATGTACTCTGCATATAAGTTAAATAAGCAGGGTGACAATATACAGCCTTGATGTACTCCTTTTCCTATTTGGAACCAGTCTGTTGTTCCATGTCCAGTTCTAACTGTTGCTTACTGACCTGCATACAGGTTTCTCAAGAGACAGATCAGATGGTCTGTTATTCCCATCTCTTTCAGAATTTTCCACAGTTTATTGTGATCCACATAGTAAAAGGCTTTGGCATAGTCAATAAAGCAGAAGTAGATATCTTTCTGGAACTCTCTTGCTTCTTCGATGATCCAGAGGATGTCGGCAATTTGATCTCTGGTTCCTCTGCTTTTTCTAAAACCAGCTCGAACATCTGGAAGTTCACAGTTCACGTATTGCTGAAGCCTGGCTTGGAGAATTTTGAGCATTACTTTACTAGTGTGTGAGATGAGTGCAATTGTGCGGTAGTTTGAGCATTCTTTGGCATTGCCTTTCTTTGGGATTGGAATGAAAACTGACCTTTTCCAGTCCTGTGGCCACTGCTGAGTTTTCCAAATTTGCTGGCATATTGAGTGCAGCACTTTCGTGAAAGTACATCATGAGAAATGCCAGGCTGGATGAAGCACTAGCTGGAATCAAAATTGCCAGGAGAAATATCAATAACCTCAGATATGCAGATGACACCACTGTAGTGGCAGAAAGTGAAGAGGAACTAAAGAGTCTCTCGATGAAGGTAAAAGAGGAGAGTGAAAAAGTTGACTTAGAACTCAACATTCAAAAAAGTAAGATCATGGCATCTGGTCCCATCACTTCATGGCAGATAGATGTGGAAAAATTGGAAACGATGACAGACTTTTATTTTCTTGTCATGATCTTAGTTTTGAATGTTGAGTTTTAAGCCAGCTTTTTCACTCTACTCTTTCATCTTTATTTTTGTAATGTGAGCATTAAGATTGGGCCTGGCCAGAGTGGGCAGTTTCACTCAGTATTTCCCATAACACAACCACTTGATTAGAGGGTTGGAAGCTTCAGTTCCATCCTCCTGACTTCCTGAGAGGAGAGTGGCAGGAAGTTGAATCAATTGCCAATGGCCAGTGATTTAATCAATCATGCTGAAGGGTAAGAGAATTTGCCATTCCAAAGTACGTCTCTTTGGTTAAGGATTATTTTAGGCTGGTTATTTTTAAGCAGACATAGGAAACGGTCTTCAAACTAGATTGCTTGTGTGTGTGCTTAGTCGCTCGGTTGTGTCCGACTCTTGGCGACCCCATGGGCTGTAGCCAGCCAGGCTCCTTTGTCCCTGGGATTCTACAGGCAAGAATACTGGAGTTGGTTGCCATTCCCTTCTCCAGGGGATCTTCCCAACCCAGGGTATAAATTAAGGCCTGAGCCAAAAGAAAGCTCAAGTCTAGGTTAATGTTACCCTTTTGTAAGATACATTTACACTTCTAAGGGAAATCTCCATTTGTAAGGGTGGTGTCAGTAAGATTCCCTGGAGTAGGAAATGCAACCCACTCCAGTATTCTTGCCTGGAAAATCCCATGGACCGAAGAGTCTGGTGGGTTACAGTCCATAGGGTCACAAAGAATCAAACAGGACACACACACACACACACACACACATCCTTCTCTATACCAAGAACAGAAGGATTACTCTAAATCTCTAGACACTCTTATACTTGAAGAAGGCAGGAGTTAAATCTGCATGACAATCCTATCATAGTTGACTGTGCTTTTCCTGGTAACCTCCCCAAAGTTATCTCCCCTTCCCTTCCAAGTCTTCTTTTGGTTTTAGTTGGAGATTGTCAACAAAGATCATTGCCTGTCATCTAGTTCTACAAGGATCAAGTCCTTAGCCATTGTAGTCACTGAACTTCAGTACATCCTGTAAATTATTTAGATTGAAAAACTAGGATGAAGCAGTCTGTGTTTTAGACATATGAGCCAGGAGCTAGTTAATAAGCATATGAAAGGAAGACGTTCAATGACAGCAGACTCTTGCATCTTTCTTTATATAAACAAGCACTAAAATCATTAACTTGATACATCTGGGGTTTTTTGGTGATTGATGCCCAAAATTTGACCTCCATGCACCGGTGCCAAATTGAATCTCAGAGTTTTGGGTGAAGTAGTAAAGAATAGTTTTACTGATTATCCAGGCAAAAGGGGACACAGCTGGCTCATCGTGCCCTTGAAAAACTGTGTCTCAACCTGGGGGAATTTGGTGAGGAGTTTTATAGAAATGGTTCAAGGGTGGGGTTGCTGTTAATGACCAGGGTGTATGCAGGGCCTGCCTCCATTAATCTGCCCTCAGATGGTCTCCTGGTGAACTTCTGTGGAACCTTTAATCTGTCCTCACTTGATCTCTTGATGACTGAATTGAGGAATTGCTTCATCAAGTAGTTAGCATCTTCCATTTGTTGAGGGAGGGTCCTGCTTGGTTTCATGACTAACAGTAATCTTTTACCAAGATCTATGCTTAACTGGAGGAGGCAATGGTAACCCACTCCAGTACTCTTGCCTGGAAAATCCCATGGACAGAGGAGCCTGGTAGGCTGCAGTCCATGGGGTCGCGAAGAGTCGGACATGACTGAGCGACTTTACTTTCACTTTTCCCTTTCATGCATTGGAGAAGGAAATGGCAACCCACTCCAGTGTTCTTGCCTGGAGAATCCCAGGGACAGGGAAGCCTGATGGGCTGCCTTCTATGGGGTTGCACGGAGTCGGACATGACTGAAGCGACTTAGCAGCAGCAGCATGCTTAACTACTTGTATTTCCCAGCTAAAAAAATTCATATATATCCTGGTTCCTCCCCTACCTCTTTGAAGCAGTTCCTCTGAGTTATCTGAGAGGTTGTCTCCAGCACTATAGTCCTCGGTAAGATCCCTGAGTGAAAGTGAAACTCAACTTTTACGATGTGCATTTTAAAATTTTAGTCAAGGTGTCACTTAAAGTGGTCTCTTGGGCCATTTTGCGGAGCTACTCAGTTTTCCTGGTTATATTATTAAACTTCTGTTTGTGTTTTTCTTGTTAATCTATCTTTTATTACAGATTAATGTCAACCAAGAACCTACAATGTTTGAGGGAAGTAATGAAGCTTCCATAAAAATCCAAAAGGAATGGGTTTGAGGACCTTTCAGGTTGGTGAACACATGGAGATTTAAGGAGAATAAGGCATGGAAGTTCAACCCCCTTTCCCTGTACCTTCCCACAGGCATCTCTTTCAGCTGGCTGTTCCTGAGTTACATCCTTTTATTTTTTTAGAAAAGTAATCTAGTCAGTAAAATATTTCTCTGAGTTCTGTGAGCCACTCTAGGAAATTAACTGAACCCAGTTTATTAGGGGGTCATGAGAACCTCTGATCTATAGCAGGTAAATCAGAAGCACCGGTGACAGCCAAGACTTTGGATTGACATCTTATTTGTGCATGCACAAGCAAGTGTGGGTGAGGGAAAAAGGGGCATTCCTGTAGGGCTGAGCCCTTCACCTATGGATTCTGATGTTATCTCCAGGTACATGGTGTCAGAATAGAGTTGAACTGTAACACATCCAGCTGTTGCTGGACAATTTGAGGATGTATAGTGAAAAAAAAAAACAACACTCTGCATTTATCAGAATTTGGTACCAGGCTATTAAGGACTCAACTACTTTGAAAGTTGGAAAGTTGCTAGGAATTTTCCCAAGGGTTAACTACATATTTAGTATCTCCAGCTATCCTGCAAATCACTGTCCAACCTTGCCCAAGTTACCCCGTGACCAAATTCCTTATTGAGCTGTTCAGTCATATTTTATCATGCTGGAATTTGAATTCTGGAATGAGGTTTTTAAGAGATGGAAGCAAGATGAGGCTGCATCTGGTTTAGACCCCTTTTCTAGTCCTATTCTAGTGAGGAGTTGTGAAAATCTCTGGAGTGAGACCATGTCTGCTTTTTCTAAAGTCTTTTTCTAAAGTCTGGTGGGCCAGCTCATTTTTTTCAACCAAAGAAACTTTCTTGATTCCCAAGAGCATGGAAAAAGTGTTAATTTCTCAGTCGTGTCTGACTCTTTGAGGCTCCATGGACTATAGCTCTCCAGGCTCCTCTGTCCATGGGATTCTCTAGGCAAGAACACTGGAGTGGGTTGCCATGACCATCTTCAGGAGATCTTCCTGACCCAGGGATCAAACCTGGATCTCCCACATTGCAGGCAGATTCTTTACTGTCTGAGGCACCAGGGAAGCCCTTAATGGCCAATTTATTGAGTGTCTATCATGTGTCAGCTGGAAGAAACACAAGCTGGAATCAAGATTGCTGGGAGAAATATCAATAACCTCAGATATGCAGATGACACCACCCTTATGGCAGAAAGTGAAGAAGAACTAAAGAGCCTCTTGATGAAAGTGAAAGAGGAGAGTGAAAAAGTTGGCTTAAAGCTCAACATTCAGAAAACTAAGATCATGGCATCTGGTCCCATCACTCCATGGCAAACAGATGGGGAAACAGTGCAAACAGTGTTAGACTTTATTTTGGGGGGCTCCAAGATCACTGCTGATGGTGATTGCAGCCATGAAATTAAAAGACGCTTACTCCTTGGAAGGAAGGTTATGGCCAACCTAGATAGCATATTAAAAAGCAGAGACATTACTTTGCCAACAAAAGACCGTCTAGTCAAGGCTATGGTTTTTCCGATGGTCATGTATGGATGTGAGAGTTGGACGGTGAAGAAAGCTGAGCACCACAGAATTGATGCTTTTGAATTGTGGTGTTGGAGAAGACTGTTGAGAGTCCCTTGGACTGCAAGGAGATCCAATCAATCCATCCTAAAGGAGATCAATCCTGGGTGTTCATTGGAAGGATTGATGTTGAAGCTGAAACTCCAATACTTTGGCCACCTCATGCGAAGAGTTGACTCATTGGAAAAGACCCTAATTCTGGGTAGGATTGGGGGCAGGAGGAGAAGGGGACGACAGAGGATGAGATGGTTGGATGGCATCGCCGACTCGATGAACATGAGTTTGAGTAAGCTCCAGGAGTTGGTGATGGACAGGGAAGCCTGGCATGCTACAGTCCATGGGGTCACAAAGAGTCAGACACGACTGAGTGACTGAACTGAACTGGGATTAAAACAAGACCAGAGAGCTCCTGGGAGTATTCCGGAGTAGCGGCTTCTCTGCAAGTCCACATAAGTACCTTTGCCTCTTAAGCTGCATTGGCAGCCTTTTACCTGCTCTCTGGGAAAAGATCTTTTCCATGAGTCACCTCACTCCAGATGCAAAGTGGCTTCTTCCTCCAAAAGGCACTGCAATTTAATCACAAATAATTGCTGCTCAGAAAGATAGGCATTTTACATCCCTCAGATTCACTGTCTCTCAAATCAAACAGCTCAGTGAATCATTAAGCAAGTCAGTATAATAGAAATTCTGTTTAAAAACCCACCTCTCTCCTCCGTGCTTGCTGAAGTTACTCTTCATGGTATTGATTGATTATGATGAAAATACTTCTCTCCCCCTATCATTATGCCATAGAATATGTTGATAAAGACTCGGGGAGCTCAGTTCCTCTCCAGGTTAGAATAAAGGAACTAGCATTTATCAAACATCTGCTTTATGTCCCAAGTTAAGTGCTTTCAACACAGTCTTTTATTCATAACAAGGATGGGAGAGAGGTGTGAACACTACCATTTTGCATGCAGGTAGGGAGATGGAGGTGGAAGGAAAGGTTCCAAGAGGTGAGCAGGTGGCCTGGTAGAGGGGCTGCTGGCACCAGTCTTGACATCAACCAGACAAGATCTTGACTGTGACCTCAGGCAGGTCACTCGCCTTCCTGTAGCCTCAATTGTAAAGGAGGAAAGAGTAATAAAATTACCCTCATCATCACATTATTGCAAGAATTAATTTATGATGCTGTTTATTTAATGCCATTACTACAATGATATTTAAAGTGTTCTTTTTATAGAGTTTGTACTTTTCCCACTAGATTTATTTCCGAAGATTTTAGGTTTCTTTTTGGTATTGTGGACTTAAAAAAATTCACAACCTAAAAATTGAGAGTTATATTTTATTCGGTGGAAATTTTTAGAGCTTCAAGCCCCGGAGACAGCATCTCAAGTAACCCTGAGAGAACTCCTCTGAGGAGGCAAGGGAAGGAGTCAGGTTATATAGAAGTTTTGCAACAAAGGGCAGGTCGTCTGAATGTCAAAAGATTATTGTTAAAGACAACCAGATATCCCGAGTTATGGAATTTAGCACTTTTCTAAGTATGGAAAGATGCAAGAGTCAAAATCATTCCTTTGATATGCACAGTATCCTAGGATACTGGGGACAGTATCCTATTTTCACATCCTGTGCTTCCCCAGGGCTCACCATCTTACCATCCATGGTGGTGGCAATTGCAGATGACTGAGTTGGACCATAAAGAAAGCTGAGCACTGAAGAATCGATGCTTTTGAACTGTGGTGTTGGAGAAGACTCTTGAGAGTCCCTTGGACTACAAGGAGATCCAACCAGTCAATCCTAAAGGAAATCAGTCTTGAATATTCATTGGAAGGACTGATGTTGAAGCTGAAACTCTAATACTTTGGCCACCTGATGGGAAGATCTGACTCACTGGAAAATACTCTGGTGCTGGGAAAGATTGAAGGCGGAAGGAGAAGGGGATGACAGAGGATGAGATGGTTGGATGGCATCACCAACTCGATGGATATGAGTTTGAGTAAGCTCCAGGAGTTGGTGATGTACAGGGAAGCCTGGCGTGCTGCAGTCCATGGGGTCGAAAAGAGTTGGACATGACTGAGCGACCAAACTGACTATGACATCCTCGTTTACTGACGTGGCAGGAAATATTCCATTCCTCAGTATTATGAACTGGATGCTTTTTTACCATTTATGTTTTTAATTGATCTTTGCTCATCTTTTTTTTTTTTAATGTTAAATTTGTGCAGTGAGAATGTAAGCACCACAGAAGGAGAAACTTTATTATACTCACTGCTATGTCCTGAATTCTAAGAAAAGTGCCTGGCATATAGCAGGTATTCATTAAATATTCCTTTAATGGCTGACCATGACAAAATTACTGAATTCTCTTACTGAGCTCTTAGTTTCTGCAGTTGATTCCCTTGAATTTTTAATAGACAGCAAATTGTCTGTAACTTATAATGATGTTTTCCTTTCCAATATTTATGCTTTTTATATAAAACATTATTGATCTGGGTAGACATCTCTGTAGTTGTCCTGTATTAACTAAGACTGCTTCTAATGTTTCAATATTAAGTATGATTTTTGGCAAGGTGGGGATTTCTGACAGCAGCCTGTTATCAGATGGCAAAAGTCTCATTCTCTACCAACTTACCTAAGGCTTGTTTCATATTTTATTTTACCTTTTTAAGTCAGGAACGGGTGTTGGATTTCATTATCTATGTTCCTGGTATCTATTGAGATGATCATATTTTTTCTCCTTGTATTAATTGATAACTATTTCCTTAGCTATTAAAAGTGTAAAATATATAGACTAGATTCATGGGAATGTGCACATGGAATAATGTTTTTTTAAATGCTCTTGAAATAATACACACATGCATGGTGGCCATAGAAGCACATTACTATTACTCATCTACCTGTCTACCTGCCTATGTTGCCACACCTTCTGAGGGCCATCCATACCCTGAGCAGGGAAAGAAGCGCATCTATGTAATTATAATGTAAGACATTTCCTGGGTCTTACTAGGGGGCAGAAAGAGTAAGCATCCATGAAGTGTCCTTCTGGGTCCTACTCCCTCTCTCAGTGACCCTCAGTTGGCTCTGCTCCATGGAACGGGGTGAGCAAGGACCGGTGCTTGGTCTCTGGCATCTTCGTCTTCCATTCCTCTCTTCCAGGAGACTGAGAGTAGGTGGAGTTAGAACTGGGGGGCAGAGCAGTCATCTTCTGTCCTCCTTGCAACTTCCTTCTTATGGCTTCAGGGGATGGCAAGAGTCTAGCCATCTCACTGCAGCCCAGCTTTCTCACTGTGCCCTTCTCAGCAAGTCGGAAGCCTGCATCTTATGACCCACTTGCTTTCAGCCCCTTGCACCTGTCTCTTGGGAAGAATGACGGCTGAACCCCTGGGTCCCTACCTACAATACCAGGGACCTCAAAATATTTTGGAGTAAAGTACTGGAGCGACTTTGTAGCAGGAAGAACAGACTCTGTCTTCATTATGGATCTCTTTCTTTAACATTTGCTTCCCATTCCTTTTGTTACTATAATCACTAGAAAGATGCTGTCTATGGCTACAAGCGTATGTCATTACCTGCTTGGGGGGGAGACCCTGTGCCTCTGCCTAAATGTTAAACTAAAGTGCTTTTGGTCTGCCCGCAGGGAAACACCCTGACCCTGCCCACCGTGAATGGCTACAGGAAAAAAGAAACTAACACATTCCCTTCTCAAGGCTGGCCAAACCAGGGGATATTTTGTAAAACTGACGGCCTTTTTCACTTTCTTTCCTCAGCTCCTCCTCTCTCTTTTCTATAAAAGACAGAGGTATCCAGACCCCAGTAAAATGGTGCTCTAGGATTGTAGTCTGCCATCTTCTCGAACATCCAGTTTTCTGAATAAAGTTGCTCTTGCTTGCCTCAATGCCTTGCCTGCTGGTTATTGGTCTGTTGTGCTGTGAGCAGCCTGAACTTGGACTTGGTAACAACTTTAACAGTGTCCTCCAAACACACATGTTCAAGTCTTAACCTCTGGTACCTGGGAAGGTGAACTCATTTGAAAGGAAGATCTTTGTGTGTGCGTGTGCTCGGTCATGTCCAAGTCTCTGTGACCCCATGGACTTTAGCCTGCCAAGCTGCTCTGTCCATGGAATTTTCCAGGCAAGAACACTGGAGTGGGTTGCCATTTCCTACTCCAGAGGATCTTTCCGACCCAGGGATTGAACCCAGAGGATCTTTCCCATCCAGGGATTGAACCCAGGTCTCTTGTGTCCCCTGCACTGGCAGGCAGATTCTTCACCACTGCACCACCTGGGAAGCCCCAGGATCTTCGTAAATGTGATTAATTAAGGATTGTGAGATGAAGTCATCCTAGGTGGTGGGCCGCAAATCCAGTAACTGGTGTTATTACAAGAGAGGAAGGCACACAGAGACACAGAGGACAAGGTCATGTGAAGATGAAGGCAGAGGTTAGATTGATGCAGCTACATGCCAAGGAACACCAGGAAGTGCTGGGAGCCACCGAAAGCTGGAACAAGCAAGAGGGGATTCTTCCCTAGAGTCTTCAGTGTGAACATGGCCCTGCTGACACCTTGATCTCAGACTTCTAGTCTCTGAAAGTGTGAGAGAATAAATTTCTGTCATTTACGCCACCCAATTTATAGTACTTTGTTATAATAGTCGTAGGAAATGAATACAAGTATATTAGCTTGAATGTTTAATTTGGAGAACATCTTTTGCTACCATAATAAAGAGTCAGTTCCTAGGCAGGTTGATAAGAAGTCCAGGGTCCCCAAGAAGGAGAAAGGGGTCTGGAATTCTCAAGGAGGAGGAAACGACAACCATCACTCTTTTTTTTTTTCCTCTACATTTCTTAGTCTTAGTCACATAACACAACTCAGTTTAAACTCTCTACCAAGGATTATATAACAACAATGCATCCTGCTTGAGGACAGTTTCTCCTTCCTGAAAGCCTTCTGACTAATCCTGCTATTTTAGAATGTGTATTATGGGAGTGGGTCTGGTAAAATCTTTCTATTGTTAAGTTCTAATCCTGTCATCTTAAAATGTAAATTGTGGGAGTGGGTCTGGTAAAATTTTTACAACCTTGAGACATTCTTTTGATTTATTGTAACAACTAATTTAAAAAACATATAATTCCCTTGCTAAAGACTAGCGAGTGGCTCACTCTCTGCCCCCGTCTGATGTCTATGTCATCTGTCCCTTTTCACTGTAATAAAACTCTGCTACACAAGAGCCCTGAGTGATCAAGCCTGGTCCCTGGTCCCGAAGTTAAATCTTCTTTGGAGATCACAAACCCGACATCGTTCACCATAAACTATCAATAACATAAATAGCCACAGCTTAAAACTTTCAATGCAGAAAAAAGTTATCATTAATAATAGGAAAATTTCTGAAGCTTTTATTTTTAAATGTTTAGATATAGGAAATAGGTTAAATGACTCACATCAATTTATTGAAATATATTATATGGGATAATTATTAAAACTATCGAATAATAAAATATTTATGTAACAATGTTGAGGACTACTACATCATAGACATTTCTAGTGGGATATGCATAATTATGTCTGCATATGTACAAAGATTGGGCTTCTCTGGTGGCTCAGTGGTGAAGAATCTGCCTGCCAATGCAGGTGACACGGGTTTGATCCCTGGGTCAGGAGAACCCCCTGGAGAAGGAAATGGCAACCCCCTCCAGTATTCTTGCCCGGATAATCCCATGGACAGAGGAGATTGGCAGGCAACTGCAGTCCATGGGTCTGCACAAGAGTCAGACACAACTAGGCAACTAAACAACAACAATGTACAAAGACTAAAAGAAAACTAGAGAAATGAAAACAACTTATATGACAGAGCAACGGATTGTGTGTCATTAAAATTTTTTTCCTAAGATTATTATAAAGATTTTTTCATAATAATTTTAATTAGAATTTTACAGATCTTTTCTTAAGAGTATTAAATAATCCAAGGAACAATCATACAATAAAATGCATCCAGACTCCTGTAGTTATATGTCACTAACTAATCAACAAATTTAACAGGGATAAAAAAGATTTTGTCACATAAAATTTTGCTCTAAGATCAATATTCCCCAGGCTAGTCATATTGAAAAACATATACAAGAATATTTTCTGTACTCCTTTCCACATTGTGCCAGGGTTGCAACACCCAACCTCACCCTCAACACACATACCCAGGCCTGAAAACATCTCCTCTCCTGGTCTACCCCAGTTTTGGAAATCCCCTTGATTTTAGAGCCCTTCTGTTGAGTGAAAGCATCACATCTCTGATGGTTAAATCAAGGTGGGTACCATATTTGTACTCGTATATATTCTCATGTTTTTATGAATTCACTCAGTTAACAAAGCACTCCTGGGCAGGGAATGGATGAGAAATGGTCCTTACCTCCTGGGTCTTATAAGGATTATTGGATAAGAAGTTGTCTTTTGGGAAAGCAGAGACCAAGTTCTAAAGGTATGTTGAAGAAGGCATTTAACTGAACCATGGATGAACAGTTGACTTGGCTCCTTCTTGTGGCAAGAGGCACATGAGGGACAAATTGAGGAAGCTTAAGAAATAAAGCCCACTTAATTTTACCACAAAGCTGAAATTTAAGGTATGTTCATAGAAACAGAAACACACCAACATGCTTTCAACATCTAAAACTAAAGGGTAATTTGTTCTCTTAAAATAGCTTCAAACTTTAGTCTTTTACACACACACACACACGCACAATTAATATCCACTCCTCCACACTCTTTATTTTAAATCAAAAAGGTTTTACTGTACTTCTAATTCTATGATCTCTCTCTAAAGCAAGTTCTCTACAAAAAGACATACAAATTTGGAATCTAAACTTTTTTTTCTGTCTTCTAGTGAAAAATTATGAGAATTCTTAGTTGTTTCTGAATTGGTCTCATTAAAAACTTTATCGAGCGCCTATTATGTGTGAGGAATGAGTCTTGAGGATGTGTGAACATTGAGTAGGGGAAGCAAATGGATGTGACATACACCCGAATCTTGGCATATTTAGAACAGAATAAAACACAAGGCAGAGTTGAGGTCTTAGGTGGGATTGAGCATGATCACGAGGCCATGGCGAAGGCCCTGGTTTCTGGGATTAATCCTAACAAGAGAGTGCCAGGAAAGCATCATTCAGGAAAGTTGTTTTACCTGATGGAAGGGCAAAGACTGTACCCCAGACAGAGGGAATATCATGAACAAAGACTCAAGACTTTCACAGTCTCAGGTTGCATTCTACAGGGACAGGCGCTGTCTTCCCCATCTCAGTGCCCCGGGACCTCACGTGCCAGCCAGCACAGGGCGGGAGTTCATCCAGGTATCCCCAGGCTTGGGCAGAGTTTGGTGCCAGATTGCCAATCCATAATACTTTGCTAAAATTAGTAGAGAGCTGGGGGGTCTCAAAATTCATTGTCAACAGGGTCAAAAAGGTTATGGCGATAAGTGAGGCTGAATTCATTAGAGAGTGGTAGGCACTGGTGCCAACTAAAGAGTGCCACCATGGTGGAATGTGGGCTCAGCATTGCTGAGTCTTCCAATTTTTCAAGGAAAGTAAAAACAACAACAAAACCTAACAAGATTTGCACGTGACATTTTTGGCTTTTTGAAATGTTCAAGTATCAAGTAGAACATACCCGAGGACCGTATTCACCTCCTGGCCCACCAGTGTACAACCTGGGAGCAGAGTGTGTAGTGGGAATTGAAGGGAGATCAGGCTGGACTGGTAATTTGGGACTACATTCAAAACAGTCTGGAATGCCTGGAGTTTGGGTTTTGTTGGTGGTTGGGAGACTCTCAGCATGTTCTCCTTAGCAGGGAAGTGGCAGAGCCGTTCTGTCACTTCAGTAGAGGAAATGGTTGAAGGAACAGGAGAAATCAGAGGGTAGGAGACCCTGCGGCCCTTGATGTATCCAGGTGAAAGATGATGAATGGGGTGGCCAGCATGAGTAGGAGAGGCATTTAGGAGGCAGAATGGAAAGGGCTCAGTGAGCAGTGGAGAGAGGGAACAGGAGGCAGTAAGGTTGGCTTTGGCCTCATAGCTTGGGTAATATGCTTATAGGAACATCACTTACAAAACAGGCCATTTTCCCTCCTGCATGCATTCCAAACAGTCCACCCCATGAAAGGGCCACCTACCTCCTCCTGCCGGCTTTCTTACACACTTCCTCTTAGAGCATTGCTATTTTTAGCACCTCTTCCCCACCACTGCGAAGCCCACCCCATTGCTTTTTTCTTTCTTCTCTCCCCTCCTTTCAAGGCTCCATTTCCTTCACCGGGTTGTCATTTCAACCAGCTTCTCTTCCCCGGGCACCTTCCGCCTACGGGTAGCCCTCCCGCCACACCTCCTCCCACAAATGAGGCTTTTAACGCTAATTACTGAGGTTTTTGGATCCAGCACAGAAGCCATGCACTTAAAGAAGTGAGACCAGGTGACTGGAGCTTATTTTTAGTGGCTGCAATTTGTCGATTGTGTCATCTATTGTCACAGTGGCACCCAGAGACCAGAGCTCAACTCCAGAGCCCAATGCCTGAGGATTTGTAAACTCTACAGTGAGTTGGTTAGCTAAGTAGCTACCAGAAGGGATAGCCTAGTGATAAAGTCATATCCTGTGCTGCGCTGGAACCCTGCCCCTTCCACTCCTCCCTGATGAGGATAAGAAATTATCAGGGACAGGAATGCAAATAGAGAAGAAGAAGAGGAGAGAAAGACGATGGAACACAAATTAATCAGCACACACAGCTCACTGTGTCCATTCCTTCTCTTGCACACCCCATGCTCCCATCTTCTGCTCTCCATTTGAATACCTGGGGTCTCAGTGTCCACTCTGCTCTCAGAAGATGAAAGAAGACAGGGAGAAAGTGATTTCTTGTTCCTAAAATAGACTGTCCTCTCAAACAAGCTTCATGCTCAAATCTAAGAGACCCACTCCCTGAAACCAGGGGAACTGTGAAAGTGTTAGTCGTTCAGTTGTGTCTGATTCTTTCCCCCTCCATGATTATAGCCCGCCAGGCTCCTCTGCCCATGGATTTCTCCAGGCAAGAACACTGGAGTAGGTTGCCATTTCCTACTCCAGGGGATCTTCCCCATCCTGGGTTCGAACCCAGGTCTGCTGTATTGCAAGTAGATTCTTTATTGTCTGAGCCACAGCATTTATCCCCATAGGCTTCTGGAAAATGGAGGTTTTCAGTACTCCTTAGGAGAGCTAGAGATTCATCCATACTTGGGAATGTTACCCAGCAATAAGAGGAAAATCTTGGTACGTGGAATAGCATGTGGGATTCTCAAATGGCTTCTGTTGGAATGACAGAAGCCAGTCTCAAACGGCTCTGTAGTTATATTCCATTTATATGGTAGTCTGGAAAATTCAAACTCATGGGAAAAAAATCAGGTCAGTGGTTATAAGGGAATGTTAGTGAGAAGAGGAGGCTGATATCCAAGGAGCACAAAGAAAATTTCTGGAGTGATACAAATAGGCCTGATGATGGTGATGGTGACAGGACTATACACATTTTGTCAAGACTCATAGAACTGTGCACCTATAAACTGCAGATTTTACTCTGGAACTCAAAAGCACAAACCAAAAATGAAACAAACCAAAAAAAGGCAGAAGACCTATAGTCTGATGATCTTAATTCAGATCCAACCTCTAAGCCAAATCATCAGTTTCCATGTGAACAGCGCTTCGTAGCTCAACCGATGATGAACAAAGTCTTTGGAATCCCTTCCAGCTCTGCTTCTTGCCATACATGTGATTTGGGGCAAATCAATCCACCTGCAACTTACAGCACCAGATTTAATTCATTCATCCATAAAGGTAGGATAATAATAGCATCTACCTTATACAATTGGTGACCAAACTAAATGAGAAAATACGATACATGTGAATGGGTTAACCCAGTGCCTGGGATATTATTTTGTAAGTTTAAAATAAATGTTCTCTACCCTTGTGGCTCAGCTGATAAAGAATCTGCCTGCAATGCGGGAGACCTAGGTTCGATCCCTGGGTTGGGAAGATCCCCGGAGAAGGGAAAGGCTACCGATTCCAGTATTCTGGCCTGGAGAATTCCATGGACTGTATAGTCCATGGGGTTGCAAAGAGTCGGACAAGACTGAGCAACTTTCACTTTCAGTATTAGTCTTGTCTAACAGCCTCATACCCACTGGTTTTATTCTTAGAGAACCTTGCAAGGTTGGGAACATGACTTTCCCCGCAGTTAAAATATTTGGGAGAATCTTCATTGAGATTTAGGGAGATGAAGTTACTTGCTAGAGGGTACAAGCCTCAGCAGGGAAAGGTTAGGGTCTTGGGCCTTTTGGAAGTCAGGCTCATGGGTTTTCCATTGCATCACAGCCCTTTGCTTCAGAGGAGCCTGGCTGTGCATTCTTAGGGTCCAATATCCCACTGCTATTCACACCAAGATAGGAGCAGAGACCTATGGGCAGACTATGTGTGTGAACATGAAGAAGCCTGCAGTCATTATCTGGGTCCCAGAAAATATGAACTTGAGACTTGGGTTTGGTAAGACTCACTCTGAAATTATATCTTGGGGTCTCAGTCTTCTTTTCCATTTACAGGACATCATCATTCCCACTCTCCATTCTGAAGGATTTACAGTAGAAATCAAATGCTCAGCCATGAGAAGGGCTATGCTATGCTAAGTCGCTTCAGTCGTGTCTGACTCTGTGCGACCCCATAGACGGCAGCGCACCAGGCTCTGCCATCCCTGGGATTCTCCAGGCAAGAGTACTGGAGTGGGGTGCCATTGCTTTCTCCGTGAGAAGGGCTATAGTAAATTGTTATTACAAATCTTGTTAGAGATTTCTAAATCTCTATATTAGAAATCCAGCTAAGAGGGAAACAAACACATAAAATATTTCTTCTCTTGATAGCATCATTCATTCTGCTATGTATTCATAGATTTCCTGCCATGTATCCCACTCTGAGACGGTGGGCACACTCACAACCTTCCAGAGGGGAAGAGACTTTCATTCTGCTCTTGTTAGTGGATCTCCCAAGATCTTAGCCTTGGAAATATCTCCTGGACCACTTCATACTGTGCCATCACCTCTGCTCCATCCCCACCACTCTGGCCAGAAATTGTATTGTCTTTATCTTTGCCTCTAGAGAGCCTGGAACAGATGATTAAGTTGAACAGAAGAGGCATTTGCTCTATCTGAAACTCAACACCTGATTTTTCAGGTGGTCTACCCTCATTTCCTGGCACTCAAATGCTACCACAGATGTCCTCCTGACCTGTGCCCTTGGCTCCTCTCCTCCCAGCCTCTGCACCTATCCATCCCAGCATAGCCCTTCCCACCCTGCATCTGGGTTGTCTCTTTATGGGTTCATTTTCCTTGGAGGAATAGAAGCTCTTCTAGATTTGTGAGCATGTCTCCAGTTCATCTGTTTCCCAAATAATTCAAAACAGTCTGGCACATGGATGTTCAGAAGAGCTCTGTTGATTGACTGGCTGGCTAAATTAGTATATAAATAAAGGTCTTCTAGATAATGATCCTCAGGGTCCTATGCTGTTGCATCCTTGGTAAATTCCCATTTTCCCATTCCTATTGTATTCATTGTTGATAGTGATCTCATTGTTGCAGCTGAGGAAGGTGATTGGTAGTTTAGTCGCTAAGTCTTGTCTGACTCTTTGCAATCCCATGGATTGCCTGCCAGTTTCCTCAGTCCGTGGGATTTCCCAGGCAAGAATACTGGAGTGGGTTGCTATTTCCTTCTCCAGGCAATCTTCTTGACCTAAGAATTGAACCCAGGTTTCCTGCATTGTAGGCAAATTCTTTACCAACTGAGCTACGAGGGAATCTTGATAGTTCCTGGCTATAGGAGGTGTATTTTGGATATCCATATCCTCAGAGTGGAGGGGATGGTGGGGAGAGGAGTAGAGCAGAAAGTCAAGCCCGTGGATGCCTCTAGCTCCCATTGATGTAAATAGGCTTTGAGATTCCCCACTTTCATCCTTTCCCCCTTCTATCCACTCTCCTGCTGCAGTCCGAGAGAATTTTCCAAAATTTGATCATGTAGTTAACTTCCCAAGGTATCACCAGACATCCTGTGGCAAAGAAAGGCTAAAATTATTAGGACTAGCTGTAGTAATGAAGAGCACCGTCTAGAAAAAATCTTTACAGTTTCTCAGAAGAGGGATGCAAGAATACATTCACAGGGTTTGAGGGTCTGGGTTTACGTGTATAAGGCAGTCTTTTCAAGGTGAGAAACTCACTGGGTAGGCAAAATTAGTGGTATGACAGAGTGGGATTGGTATATATAATGAGACAGGGTCTTGAATCAGGTCTTAGTAAGTCAGCTGTTACTGGGTAAGCAAGGTGTTTGCCCAAGTTAAATGCTGTGTTGAAACAATTGATTTACAGGAATTTCCTGAAGCAGACAGTGGACTTGTTTGTTGATTTTTTAAAAAAATATTTATTCCGGCCACTCCAGGTCTTAGTTGTGGCACCTGGGATCTTAGGTCTTCATTGCAGCATGTGGGATTTTAGCTATGGTGTGTCGGAGCTACTTCCCTGACCAGGGATCAAACCTGGGCCAACTTCATTGGGAGTGCAGAGTCTTAGCCATTGGACCAACAGGGAAGTCCCTGTTTATTGATCTTTTCCAAGTAACATAAATCATGTTAACACAAGTGGTCTCCATTCTTAGTCTGAATAGCTTATGTTGTAGTTAATACAAGAGGTCATAATTCTCAATGTCATCAAGCCTCTACCCTGACTTTCTTCCAAAAAACAGAAGTCCCCAATTTCTCATTACTTTTGCAATAAAGACCAAAATTCTTGAGCATGTGATAAAGTTTGGACTCTTCTGCGTTGTTCCTCCTGCTCTCAGAGCTATGTTGACATTGTTTCAGTTCCTTGAATGTGCCATGTTTCCTTGAGTTCTTGCAGGCTTCTGTGCTTAGAAATACACAGTATTGCATTTGATTCTTATACACACACACGCACACACTACTCTATGAAGTAAAAACTAATTATCTTCACTTTAATGATAACAAAGCTGAGGTACAGAGAGGTAAAATAAGTTTCCTACAGTCCCATAGCTGACAAGTGGATGCACTGGAAATCAACTCAGGTACTCTGGCTGTAGAACATACACTCTTAACTATTCCACTCTCCTAAAGCCTGCATGCTCCCCAGAGATGAACTCCTATCTTCTTGGCTAATTTTGTTGTCTCCTCTCTTTCTGTTGGACTCAAGGCTGCCATTATAGAGGATGGACTGGCAGGTGGGAAATGCTGGGTGGGGAGCGGGGGTGGGCAACAGAAATAACTTTACTATGAAGTTAATAAAGTTTTAACAGTGACATTAAGTGTGGGGTGGTGCGAGTCCTCTGCTTTGGGTACAGGCAAGGGGTGCGCTGTGTGCAGAAAATTTAAACAGTAAAACCAACTAAAAGTGGATCTGCTTTTCTCTACAACCATGCTCTGGCAAAGCTAAATGAGGTTGGTGATAAAATAGTCCTCTTGCTGGTCAAACTGGTCACTGTCCTGAACCCCTTGGTAGAACACTAAAGATAAGCTTAAGCACCCCCTTCCTTGCACAAGTTCCTTCTAAGGCCTGGAACTAAGATCTCTTGGGAGCACTTTGAGAAAGTAATATATTTAACCCACCATCAGTTAAGACCACCATCTTTTCCCACTCAATTTCACCTCTGTCTTCCGTCCCTTTGTGTAGCATAGTTAGAGTGGTCCAAGGATCCAATGAAGATAAATTAAGATGGGGACACACTTAGATGATCTTGTGCTCAGTTGTGTCTGACTTTTTGTGACCCCGTGGACTGTAGCCCACCAGGCTCCTCTGGCCATGGAATTTCCCAAGCAAGAATACTGGAGTGGGTTGCCATTTCCTACTCCAGTGAATCTTCCCAACCCAGGGATCCAGCCCACATCTCTTGTGTCTCCTGCATTGGCAGGTGGTGTCTTTACCACTGCACCACCTGGGAATCTCCAGGTGATCTTAGTGGAATAGATTCATCTTCCACAATCACTTCCACATATTGTTATTGGTAGCTACCTTGGTATTAGAATGGCCTCCAGAATACTGACTCACCTAATGTGACTTGTTTACATTATGGTAGGTTTCACGGAAATACAAATGTCCTTTGGTACCCAGCACAGGATGTCTGTGATTAATTGAGACTGAAGTGTACAGAGCCAGACGCTAGTGTGTGGAAATATTTTCCAAATCTTTAAGCTTATTTTTGAAAAAAATAAAAGCAAAAAACCCACAACCAAACATGATTTTTCCCAAATTTGTTAAAAATCTTTAAAAATTACATGAAGTGACTAATAGAATTGTGAAGCTAAAAAAAAAATCATAACTGACAATAATAAAAATCTAATTTCTTTAACTATGATAATGGAAATGCTATGTTATCTTCTGGGTGTTTTGATAAAAAAATTACAAAGTGCTGTAATTTAAAATAGTAGTTGTAAGAGGATTATCGAGATGTGTTAGGCAATTCATTAATACAAACATTATGTTATTTTCTGGATTTGTGCTGCTAATGCATCTGTCAGTGTAGCATAATAAAAAGAAAATATCTGGTCTTTGTGCCCAGTTCCTGTCACATAGCTTCAAAAACCCTGAGTGCTAAGAATGTCTGTACTAATGGGGTGACTCGTGGTGAGTCCCCAGGTAGCTTTAGGATCGGGGCTGGTCATCGGAAAAGCCAAATATGTGGTTAGAGCATTGGGACTCTCGGCAGCCCAACCTCCAGGGAAGGGGAAGGGGCTGGATATTGAGTCAATCTGTTGTCAATTAATCAGTCATGCTTGTAATAAGACCGCAGTATCAACTGTGGACACCAAGGCTCAGTGGAGCTTCCCAGTTGGTGAGCACATCAACACGGAAAGAGGACGATGTGTCCTGAGTCCGTGGGGAGACTGCACAGGGGCTCTGTGTCCCTCTGAGACCTCTCCCTGAGTATATCCTTTATCATAAAGTTGGAAGTGTTGTGTTTCCATGAGTTGTTCTAGAAAATTACTAAACATGAGGACACGTGTGCACCCCTGATTTGTAGCCAGTGGATCAGTACTATGGTTGGACTAGGGACCCAATTTGTAGTTGTCATCTGATGAAACTTTGGATGAAAATTGGTCTGTTAAAGGGGCTTTATGTGACATGGTTGTAACTCTTTTACTTTAATTTATTATGGGGATAGATAGTGTCTCCCTGGAGAATCTAGCTTCCCCTACCTAGTACTGTGAAACAGAAAACATAAAATCTACCTTTCAAGAAATATTAATTGGACATGCTAAATGGAAACCAGTAAGTTTGCCCAAGTCTACACAGTATAGAAGAGAAACTGGAATGCTAGTATAACAAATTCTTTACATGGTAGCTTGTATGGGCTGTAGACTAAGGCTTATGGCAAAAATCTATGATAGTCTATGTCCCAATGACACCTGCTGGGACTCTGGACCAGAGAATTTCCATTTGACAACAAATTCTAGCTTGCTCCTGAGCGAGCAGGTCTTCAGTCTCCTAGGACTGAAGGACATAAAATCATCTTTTACAGAGAAACGCTGTAATGGGAGGGCAGTACCCAGGAGTGCGCCGTTCTAATATGGGAATGGCTTATACAGGAGCATGCCACCAGAGAATGTGAGGAGACGGTCCTCACGGCAGGGAAGGGAGGCTCTCTTCCCCTAAGCTGACTCTGGAACCATCTGAGGAGCTGCTGATCCTTGGCCACCGAATACTTGGTCAGTGCCCTATGAAGAGCCCTTCCCTGACCAACAAAGAGCTGCCTGCTGGGTGCACAACAGTTCCTGTTGGAAGGTGGACAGCTTCCTGTTTGAAAGGCTGCCACTCTGATAGAAAGTCAAAACAAATCAGCTTAGTGGACTGATTTGCTTGCTCTTTGCCCCTAAATTGGGGTTTTTATCAACTCATAGGCAGGGGCCAATGGCCTGGCCATATGGTTAGGCAGAGGGCAATGGAAAACTGGCCTGTTTACAGGATGCCCGCATGGGTGCAGTCCTGTGGAAACTGCTATAGAAATTGGAGGAGTGCATTAAAGTAGAACATGTGATGCTCATCAGAAGAAGCCCTTCCAGGATAGGAAGATGATCTGAATAAATGAGTGGTAGGTTTCCTCATGTTCTCACTTCAGGCTTCCCCTGGATCCATGAAGTGCGTGGACACTGGTAGTCTGCGTTTACCCTGTGAGGAACTCCCACCCGCCAGCAAGACAAGCACAGACTCCCAGGGGAAGGCCTCCCATGTAGGTAGGTGGCAAGTCAGGCCAATGCCTGTAAACCCAGGATGGGGGACAAACAAGTCTAAACAGGGGCAGAGAGCTACTCTGAGCTGGGCCCTGCTCATCCCGGACTTCAAACGCTCAGAGTGCTAATGAAGAAAAGGAACAGAAGGTAACTGTACCATCTTGCACTCCCAAGTCACCTTTCTTTAGACTAAGGAACATGCTTTCAGCCTCAGAGTAATGGTTTTTTAGAGCATACGGCCAGGCAATGAAAACACTCTCTGAAACGGGAGAGAGAGGCGTGAAAGGCTGGCTTACACTCCTGCATGAGTGTGTGCTCACACTCAGCTTGAGGGGGGCCTCAGGAGTGTGATCCCTAAGTAAATATTTGCTTTCATACTTAATTTTGTATTTAAAAATGCATTTATTTTTTATGGAATACCCCCAACTTAGAATAAGGCCTCCCCAGCCTAGCTCTACTTCTGTTGTGTGAGTTTGATCTATATTCACATTACTTTCAATTTTTGATGGTGATCGGAAACCTTTTCAGTATTTCCTTTGAACAAAGACAACTCACTATTCATGTCATAACCATCAACCTGTTATGCTGACCTGTATTGTATTATATAGTTTTCAAGACAAGCCCAGAAATAGGAAGAGTGTTTGTCACCCCCATTTTACAGCTGGAAAGACTGAGGCTTGGAGCTGGTAAGTGCACTGCCTATGGTCTCATTGACAGGCTGTGGTAGAGACAGATTTTGAGTTCAGACAGTCTAGCCCTGCAGTTCCTGCTCTTTAACTACGTTCTCCTGCCCAAGGGAAGAGAACTTCTGTGAAACACCTACACTACAGCTGGCACTTCACACACGTTGTCTCATTTAATCCCAGCCATCTGGGAGGTTGGTTCTTCTTTGTACAAAGAAGGCTGTTGAGGCCCAGAGCAGTGAAGTGAGCTGTCCCAGACCCACAGGATAAGAGTGGAAGTGACATTCGGATGGTGCTTGATCCAATCAATGTCCATTTCTGCAGCAGCATCCTATGGCTGCCAGAGGACATCCTGAGCTCTGATGCCCTGTCCTGCACTCTGCTGTCAATGCCCTGTCATTCTGTCCTCAGCCCCCGTCCAAAGCCCACATCTCCCTCTTCAGCAGAGCAAACACCAGATCCGGGCCCCAGAAGACTTCCCACACAGCCCATCTGCCCATGATCAGACACCACAACAAATCTGTTAGGAATCCTAGGACACCTGGACTGTAGAGAAATGGAGACCATTTCCTGATTTAAAGCAGGAGTTGTTTGTTTGTTTAATTTGTTTTCCCTATAGGCAAACACAACAGGCCTCCTGATTCAGCTCAGCTCTCTTGGAGGGAGGATAGTGATGGGCATGGGGGTTGCTTTTTGCTGGGTGCTCCTTTCCCAGTTTGGCCTGACTCCTCAGAGTTGGGTTTCAGAATTCAGAGGTAGGAAAGCAAACATTGCTTCGTTAAAACTTGGGTGCCTGTTTGATTCATTAATCATTTTGCCCTAATACTCCCTGATAAGTCTGTGTGTTGCTATTAATGGCCAGGCTCGTGGGAGGGAGCTGCCAGCTGTCACTGCTTTTCTCTTAACCCCTTGTCTTCTGTCTCTGGAGCTTGCAGAAGGTGGGCTTAAGGAGTGTTGGGGGTTGGAGAGGGCAGTAGGTTCTTTGTCCTGGGGGCTTTGGACGCTGAGCTGTTTTGTCTTGTTAAGGTCGTGATCCTTCTCACCATTGCAGCAATGTGACAGTGACCTGTCCCTGGGGGTCTGACAGGTGACAGAGGGCAGGTCTCATTTACTAGAGCTCCCCATTATCCAGACGAGGAAACTGAGGCTCAGGAGTGGTTTGCTCAAATTCACATCTCTGGTTGGGGCTGAGCGAGGATGGGAAGTGAAGGATGTTGGGTCCAACAGCTCTGAGCAGAAGAGGGAGCCCCTGTCCCCACTGTGTCCATCAGTAGGCTGCTGGGTAGACTGGGGAGAGTGTGTGCTTTAGAGACAGACCCAAAGGAAAAGCCCAGCTCTGCTACTTTTTAGGTGACCTCCAGGCCTTGGTTGGGTCATTTATAGGATGGGGATAATAATATGTTTCTCACAGGGTGGTAAGGGTTAAATGTGAAGCTGTGGGAAGAGCTTTGCACAGTGCAAGTCCCAGAAAATGGCAGTTTTCTTCAAATATCCCCTCCCCTTTAGGGGAGCTGTGGCCTCTTTTCTCCCAAGAAAAGGGTCTGGCAACTTCCTTCTGATTAAGTGAGGGGACTGTAATGTCTAGTCACTCTCCTCAACTCCCTTCCAAGCACAAAGTCCCAACACAGTGTTCATAGAACACATGCATCAAGCCCCAGTGCCTTTGCACAGGATGTGCCCTCTTCCTGGAATACTCAACCCTGACTTGCAGGCCACCATTACCTGTCAGATTCCTACTTATTTTTCAGACCCAAGTCAGCTCTCTCCTCTGCCTTCTGATCCCACCATCCAGAATTAGTTGTTTTCTCAGTCTGGGAAGAAAGGAGCTGATGGATACAAAGCTTGCCATCAACCAAGCCAGCACATCTCCTGCTTGCTCTCTCAGAGACTTCTCTAATTAATCACCCAGTCGGAACGTGTCTGAACTTTCCTGGATCAGTGAGAACTAATGAGGTGTCAGGGAGCGGGGCTGCACAAAGGAAGCATTTGAAAGTTTGTTCTTTTTTTTTTCCAAGATCAAACTTTCCCCAGACTTTGAAAACACTCAACTCTTTCCTTTTAGTGACTTAGATTCATGGACTTTTCAGCACAGATTTGCTCTGGAATTTGAATTTGAAAACACCCACATCCCCAAAGGTTAAAAACTTCCATTTATTAATTAATTTGCTTACTGATTCGTTTATTTGATTAATACTAGTCACCCAGTCTGTGCCAGTGCTGGAGATCCCAACTGCGAGCTGGACCAGTGACTGAGCACACAGCCTAATCACCCAGACCTGACCTGTGCCTTAAAAGGCAGCCCTGGGAGGGAGCCACTAGCTGCCCTATTTGTCTGATGTTTTCTCCCAACTATACTCAGGATCTCATGACGTTGTGATGGTTGAAGAGAAATATCCCTGAAGTGACGTTAGTCTTTTGAAGTCACTTGCCATGTTTCCTTCTGTGTGGTTATGCCACCAACTGGACACACTGTTCAGGCCCATTTGTTTCACTTAACTCTGCATTTTAGAAATTTATTTTATATTTAATTTAGTCATATCTTTATGTAAAATATGTATGTGTTTCCTAAGTCAAATCTGCAAAAAACGGTATAGTCAGAGAAGTCTAGTTCCTATCCCTGACCATCCATGTGGATCACTCTTCCTCTGTAAGGAAGCTTTTTAAAATTAGGGTTGATCTTTCCATTATTTTTATAAATATTGATATGTGTATATCGGTATATATACACACACTTCTAAATATATGCACATTGGTTTATTTTTATTTGCATTTGTTATGTATTTTTTAAATTAGCCTTTCAATATGTATGTGTGTTTGTATGTGTATGTGTTCACACCCTTTCTTAATTGACTGGTAGCATATTACAAGGATTTTGTCGCCTTATACTTTTCACCTAACAGTGCATCCTGGAGAGCCACATGGGTGTAAATAGAGGTCTCACACCACTTCTCTTCACAGCTGTACTGGACTCCATTGCTGTTGTGCCCTAGTTTCTCCAGCCAGCTCCCAGTTGATAGGCATTTGAGGGGTTTCCAGTCCTTCGCTCTATGCTATAGCCACCTGATTTACTTTTACTTGCATTTGTATCTTTTTTCTATACCATTCAAAATGATTATTTTGTTTCGATTCATCTCTTGTAAATGGTATACTTTTAGCTTTGACTTTATTAATCCATCTCTGAAAAATCTTTTGTTAACAGGTGAGTTAAAACCATTTGTATTTATTTATTGATGTGATTGATACATTTGACTTCAGTTTTGTCATACT
Source organism: Giraffa tippelskirchi (assembly GCF_054371585.1). Classification (NCBI taxonomy): domain Eukaryota; kingdom Metazoa; phylum Chordata; class Mammalia; order Artiodactyla; family Giraffidae; genus Giraffa; species Giraffa tippelskirchi. The sequence goes on from NC_137281.1 coordinate 72,955,582, forward strand.
GTTTTACATTTCTATAAAGTCATATACATGAATGTGTGTGTTTTTATACAGTATATGTGTTTCCTTTATCCTACTTGTCTCTGTTACTTTCTTTCTGTCTATACATTTTTAAAACATTGTTAATTGGCGGATAGTTGTTTTTCAATCTTATGTTGGTTTTTGACATAACAGCATGAATCAATCATAAGTATATATGTGTCCCCTCCCTCTTGAACCTCCCTCCTACCCCTCAGCCCATCCCACCCCTCTAGGTTGTCACAGAGCGCCGGGTTGAGCTCTCTGTGCTATACAGCACCTTCCCATCCATTATTTATTTTACACATGGTAATGAACATAGTTCAATGCTACTCTCTCGATTTGTCCCACCCTCTCCTTCCCCTGCTGTGTACACAAGTTTGTTCTCTAAGTATGTGTCTCTATTCATGGCCTTCAAATAGGTTCATAACTACCATTTTATTAGATTCCATATATATATATATATGTGCATTAATATATGATATTTTTTTCTTTCTGACTTACTTCTCTCTGTATAACAGGCTCTAGGTTCATTCAACTCAATAGAGCTGACTCAAATTCACTCCTTTTCATGGTTGACTAAAACTCCATTGTATATATGGATCACATCTTTATGCATTCTTCTGCTGATGGCCATCTAAGTTGCGTCCACGTTGTGGCTATTGTAAATAGTGCTTCAGTGAACAAAGGGGTACCTGGCTTTCCTCCAAAGGCATTCCCACCGCAGAGTTCCTCCCTCCCGGGGAGTGCTCTCCAGCTCCCAGCCGCGGTACACTCCACGGACTTGTCGCCCTGTCCCGAGTATGTCGGGCCGTGGCACAGATTGTGTGGGCCTCTGTCCATTCAGACTAGCACGGACCAACGGCTTCACTCTCTGACACCCTCAGAGTCTTCCCTTTTGTCCCAACCAGTTGCCCACACTTGGGAACCTCACCCTGCTTCAGCGCTCCCCACTCTGGGTACTGGGTCCAGTATCACTCCCTCTCCTCCTCTTTTTCCCTTCGTTCATCCTGCCAAGTTTTGCATGGATCTATATATTCCTTTCCACTGGTCAGGGACTCCTTCCAGTACTCAGCTGGCGTTCTGCGAGATCTCCTGTATCTAAAGATGTGTTCCTGATGCACCTAGGAATAAGATGGACTGCACAGCCACCTACTCCTCCACCATCTTGTTTCCTTCTGCCTGTACATTTTGATATTTGGAAAACTTTGAATTTTTGTTGGAATAGTTACTTTTATACCTTTAGGTGTGAATGTCCTTGGTTTCCTTGTTCTCCTCTCTCTCCCTTCCTTCTCTCCTTTCCTCCCTCCCTTTTTCTTTCTTCCTTGCTTCTTTCTCTCTCTTTCTCTGTTTTTGTTACTCTCTGCTGGGTCTCTACCATGAACTGTATTGACATTTGCTGGTAACCTCTTCTTCCCCTTTATTCTCTCTCCCCAACATGTCCTTTTATTCTCTGTGTGAGTGCTAAGCCACTTCAGTCATGTCTGACTCTTCGTGACCCCACGGACTGTAGCCCAGCAGGTTCCTCTGTCCATGAGATTCTCCAGACAACAATGCTGAAGTGGGTTGCTATTAAGTATCTACATCTGATATTTAATAGATAAACAGATATTTTCATTCTGTTGGCCCTCTGATGGAGAAGTTATGGGATAAGGTGCAGAGGTACTGGTCAGCAGTGGACTGCTGCAGGGGCAGTGGCCCTACATGCAGCAGATCTGGGTATGGCATAAGCCCTCTTGGAGGAGGTCGCCATTAACTCCACCATAGAGTCGCCAGAACTTACACAGGACTGGGGAAACAAACTCTTGGAGGGTGCAGACAAAACCCTGTGCACACCAGGACCCAGGAGAAAAGAGCAGTGACCCCACAAGAGACTGACCCAGACTTGCCCATGATCGTACAGGAGTCTCCAGTGGAGGCGTGGGTCAGTGGTGGCCTGCTGCAAGGTTGGGGGCACTGAATGTAGAGGTGCATGGGACCTTTTGAAGGAAGTCGTCATTATCTTCATTACCTCCACCATAGTTTGGCCTCAGGTCAAATAACAGGGAGGGAACACAGCCCCGTCCATCAACACAAAATTTTATTAAAGATTTACTGAGCATGGCCCCACCAATCACGGAGGTTGAATGATGTCCATTTCTTATAATCAAGAAATGGGGGACACAGAAAGTCTTTTGTACCCAGGAACTCCACAGAGACCTGCTGGACTTCACCATCTGTTGCCTTCGGTCATTTTCACTTGGTCTGCTCACCTCTACCTCCATGGGGTCAGTTAACCAAATATGAGCAACATCACCTACAGTTTACAGCAAGGACTACTAACCTTGACTCATAGTACCAGTGTGTCTTTGGGCCAACAATTTAATCTTGTTGAGCTCCACTTTTTCCTTCTCTAAAATAATGATAATAGTAACACCTATCTTATACAGTTATAGAAGATTAAATGGAATAACATATATTAAAAAAGCATAGCATGTGGCTAGTGGTAAGTGCTTATGAATAAAAAGTAGCATTAAAATGATCTATTTATCTATCTTTTCATCTATCTGTCTATGTAGATATGTCAGATTTGCCAAGGAAATATTACAGGAAGCAGAAATAGACTTTACACCTCTTTTTAAACTATCATTGTATTCACTGGTTAAAGTACAAGTCCAGTTTCAAAATGCAAATTTATTTTATTTTCTGAGATGCAGTTGCTTTATTTCAGTCCTTCACTATGATTCTGGGGAGAGTTTTGTGGTTTTGTCCCAAGTGGGGTGAAGTAGGATCAAAGGAGAAGGACAGCCAGCACTGGGGTGTGGTTTTTGCATCTGCCCAAGCATGTCTTCTGAGATGGCTGCAAACACAGATGAAGGCTCTAGGCAAGGATGACACCCAGCCCATTTGTGTCCTATAATAGTGTTGTCTAGAGCTGATGCCCATTCTGACTCCATGTTCTTGGTGTTAAACATCCCTGGTTCTGGGTGATCTCCATGGTTCTATAGATTTCGCCCCTAGCTAGCACCCAGAAATTTGGCAGTGAGAGCAGAAATCTAGAACAGTCTGTCATGGCAGTCCAAGCACAAGCTGGAAAACAATTTCCAGACACAGATTATTTCAGAAGGGAGTGAGTTTATTAAGAACAAAGAGCAAAGATAATGAGGGTTATGTAAGCACAGCGGGTTGACCTCCTGACATACCAGGGAGAGTCCAAAGAACACTGTTAGAACAGCAAGCCCACTCAAGGGAGAGCTGATGCTTTTTTTGGGTTAGTAATCAATTTTTATAACCTCAAGACAAAGAGAATTCCTACTGGAAGGGTGGCATTAGGTGATGGGTTAGGGCACCATAGGGTGAGTACCAGAGTGGGCATTTTTACCTAATATGGGGTCAGGAAGTTGGCCTGTAAGGATCAGGGGGATTTTGGCAATGGTTACAATGGAGCTGAGTCAATTCTGGAGATGACCTTGGCTCTGCGCCCTGCTTCTGTGGCCTTGGTTCAAGATCTAACACCTGTGACCTTGGTATGGGTTCTTCAAGTGCTGCTGTCTGGAAGGTGAGATTGGGCTCTCCAAGGAGCCCTTGAGCTTTCTGGACTACTCTTTTTCAACTTGACCAAACCCCAAGGACATGCTCCTGAGGTAGAACAATGCCAGGGAGGAGTATGGTTCCCGTAACTCTCCTACAGACCATCGGAGCTGAAACAAAGTCTCAAGGGGTTATTTCATCAGGCCTTCATGCACACGAGGCACCCCTGGGAAACCTCACTAGAGTGATCTAGTCAGCGTTAAGCTGGGGCCTCAGAGCACACATTCCCAACAAGCACACTGTCTAAAGACCCTCAGATGTTCCTCACGCTGCTGGTCTGAGACCACTTTAAGAAATACCCACCTCATGCCATGGTCTTGTTTTGTAGATGAGGAAAATTGCTCACGGCCACATAGTGATGGGAATTGGATTCCCAGCTGGCCAGCTCCCTGAGGGTCACCCAGGATTCTCACCAGGCTAGGGCAGGACTCTGGAGGACAGAAGGTCCCAGGACTCCAGGGCTCTGGGACTTGGGAGAGTTGATAAGTGCAAAGACTGAGAGAGAAGAACAGGTAAAGAACAAACAAAGGCTATATAGGAAGTGCCGGCTGAGCTCTAACTGAGGGGCACTGAGGAGGCCCAAATCATTACCGAGGGCTCACTCTGCCCTACTTACTGCTCCCCGTGGCCCTGAGAGACAGTACCTATCTTTCAGTTGTGTAAAAAGGAAAATGAGGCCTGCAGAGAGAAAGTGACTTGCCCACAAGCACAGTAAGAGTAGTCAAGGAAGCAATCAGGAAAGTGACAATAATGAACATGATGTGAAACGATGGTGGGGGCATTGATGATGGTGGTGGTGATAATGGTGTTGATGAGGGTGGGAGGGGGCATTGATAGCCATGAAGACATGATCACAACAGGGATGATCACAATGGTGACAATGATATTAGCAAGTAAAGGTAATGACTGACTTTTCTGGAGCTTGGCCCTGGGTCAGCCTCTATGTTAAGAACACCGTAGCCATTATTTTACTGATTCTGCAGCCAGCTCTAAGAAATAGGTGTTTAGCACCAGGCACTTTTTGTTCAAAATTCAGAAACTTTAATAATATTAACTATACTGTCTTCTTGCCATCAGGAAAAAAAAAATCAGGGGGAAGGGTCATCCTTATCTTGTTCTCCTTTAAAACTTTGCGGAGAAGAAACTATCGGTGAGTTGAGAACTTGGAGGAGTTCTGACAATGTTAAAGGAACCCAAGTGAATGGAGGAGCTAGGTAGTGATGGAGTCTGCTTGCCAGGACTATATAAATAGCAACTTGTACCCACACTGCACCTCATCTGCACACATCAAAAAGCACATTAGAAGAACATTAAAATGTCAAGTGGGTTAAATCTGAAATGAGACCTACCTTATTATCTTGTGAGGGGGGGAAAAGCTGTCAAGAACTCAACTCTTCCCAGCTGCTTTGGGTATGTGGGGGGCTGCCATGGTTCTTCTGGGGAGACTCACCAGGGGCCACTCCCAAGGGAGCTGGAGCTGGCTAGGGCACTCTCTTCTTTCACAGTCACAGCTCTGGCCTGAAAGTTTGGGGTTGTTACTGTAGGGAGCCTTCTTGGGGTATCTTTTCTATGAAAGTCTGTGTTACTTCCAGTGGTTTCTTGAGATTGCAGGTGCAAAATAGTTCCCTGACTGCCCCCTCCCCTCACTGCTGCCTGAAAACCATCCTTTGGACTTATATCTGATTAAGGTTGCACCACCAGCTGCTTTGGGAAATTCTCCCTGGAGGCTTGTAAGTTACCAGTCAGAGACACTGATGAGTCCAAACATCTCAAACAACTCCATAGCCAGTCTCCGTTCTCTCTGATGGCCCCCAAAATTCTGAGAGTGTTTGGATTTAGCAGAGTCAAAAGTTCTTTTGAGAAGATCTGAATTCAAGAAAGTCTACAGATTGGAGAAATCATGCTAAGAAGGCTTGCTCAGCACACCTGGCAGAAATAGGTTCGTGGTGTACTTTGTCAAGGGTCCATCTATAAGTCGTCACTCTGAGGATCCAGCAGAGGAGCCTAGGATGTCTGAAGATTGCAGGGTTGTGTGCTTGCTGGTTTCCCCTGTGGGGGGTGTGGGAATGAGACAAGCTTCTGATCAGGTTAGGGGGATGAGTGGCATGAACGGCCAGAATCTGGTAAAGACCCAGTGACTGTGGTGGAGTGCCACCTCCCTGTGGTCCACCCCCCTGTACAGCCCTCCTCCTCTGGCTCCACAAACAGAAGCTGTAGATGGGCTCCACTCTTCAGTCCCAGCCCAAGAAGAAGCCAGAACACTGTGCCAATTGCCTCCCATTTCCAGTCAGCATGTTTCAGCTGTTTTTGGCTGAGTAAATAGCAACAAAAGACTCAATGTGATTAGGTAAAGAAGGTAATCTGTCAGCTCATATGATTGAAAAAGTCCAGAAAATGGGCTAGCTTCAGGTGAGGCTTGATCCAGGCCTTAGAAGCAATGGGTGACAAGGATGATATAGTAGCTAACATATACTGAGTACTTTCCTCTTTGTCAGATATTCTCCTAAAACTTTTCATGTTAAGTCTCAGGAAAACACTATGAAGAAGGGATTATCACATCATCTCTTTAAAGATGGAGGGATAGAGGCATAGAGAGGTTAAGTAATGTGTTCAAGCTCACACAGCTTACAAGCAGAAAAGTTGGACCCAGAACCTTGCTCATCTGGCCCTAGAGCACCAAACCTTAACTCTGCGTATCTCCTCTGCACTGGACCAAAATGGAATTTTGTGTTACCCTTGAAGAACTTGTGCTTCAGCAGGAGAGGCAGGAAAAGAAGATAATCACAAAGCAGTGTGATGCCATGTGGAGAAATACTGAGGTGAACACAGCCCTGAAAATCTATCTGATAGCCCCATCCTCATAGCAAACCGAATCCAAATCACCCCGGACAAGCAGCCTTTCAACCAACTAGAGAGATCCTGGTGGTACTGGCGACAGATGTCCCCTCTTCAGCTCTCTGTTTAGGCTATATTTAAAAAAAACTACATCGCTCATAACTACCTGTATCTCCTTCAAGACAGGAAAACCTCTTGCCCACGGGGAGGTTTTGCATTTATCCCCCAAAGAGATTTCAGCAACCTCTTCTTGACGTGGTAGGGAACTGGGGCATCAGAGCCCTAGATGATAAGGCATTGAAGCAGATACAAGGGGGGCATCCCATGATGCGAGCAGGACAGAGTGGCAAGGGCAGGGCCCAGAGTCAGATCAGTGTGAGGTAGGATCCCAGCTTGGCCACTTACTAGCTCTGTGACCTTAAGCAAGTCAGGTCTCCCCTCTGAGCCTCCATTTTCTCACCTGAAAGGAAGACACTAATACCTGCCTTTATCATGTCGGCATGTGGGACCTTAGTTTTCCAACCAGGGATTGAACTCACACCCCCTGCATTGGAAGGCAGAGTCTTAACCACTGGACTCCTGGTGAAGTCCCTAGATTGTTATGTGTTTTTAATGTAACAGAAATTTTTCAGGCATCACCTGGTGCATATTAAATATTCAATACATGTTAGTTCTTGCTGAAATTGCCATTTATCCCCTGAAGAATGCCATGATATAGAAACACAGCAGACCCTCCTCTTTCTTGGAAATGATGTTTGAGATCACTGAGCATGTAATCTCAATCCCTGGCTCAGCAGTTGAAATCTGAAACTACTTTTGTTGTTTACTAGTCACTGTTGTGAATACAGTAGTTCTTTTTAGGGCCTGGGAGGTCAATTCATGTCATGAACTTTACGGAGAAGTTTTTATGTGTCAGCTGCATTCATAAATCTAGGAATGGTCTCATGATTCACTCTACAAAGACGTTAGGCACCTAAATAGCCAACAAATTAAGCACAAGTACAAATGATAGTTGGTTGTTTTAATTTGATAATTTATTCACACAGGGAATATTGATTATCTGCTCTATACCAGGCACAATTCTTACTGCTGGGGACACAATAGTAAATCAAATAGGCAGAGTCCCATGTCTCACCAAGTTTAGCTTCTCAGAACTTTTCCCTCTTTTCCAGAGCAGGGTAAAGGTTGGAGGGGCAAGGCCAGCAGGGAGGCCTGGTAAGAAGCTGTTTTGCTGAACACATTAATTCCTAGTGAGATACAGTGTGATATGAAGTAGGATGATAGACCTGGTGGGGTGGAGTGGGGGTGGGGAGGTGAGGGTCAGCAAGGAGAAATAGGAAACTGTATCTAGAGACTGACCGTGGTGGGATGGGTGGGGAGCTGCCCACTGATGGCCTCTGTGCCCAGCACTGGAATGTCAGGGGCAATTTGGGTGACTAGCTATGCAATGACATGCCTCCACCCCCGAGAAAACTCTTAAAAGTTAAAATTCAATCACATTCAACAGGAAAAATTTGAAAAGTTCTACACTTGCTTCTTACACAATGAAGACTCAGGTTGAAGTTTAGTACTTAAATACACCTCCTGTCTCTCTGATTTGTCTTGTCTGCCCTTTGGAAGCCATGGATGTCTTTCTAAAGCATAAAGTTAATCAAACTTGTCTCCATTTTTTAAAATGCCTTCCGGAAAATATCCAACCTCATTAATAAGCTCACCAGGTTTGTTGCTTTCTGCCTCTATTTCTAGCCCTCTCTTCCCTACCTGCTCTGTGTCTAACCAGCTGCATCATGCCCTCTGCTTGCAAGGGCCTATCCCACCATGCTCCTTACTGGCAAACCTCTATCCACCTCTCAAGACCCAGCTCAAAAAACCCTCATTGCAATATGTTCTCAGATTCTTAAAAGCAGAGCAAAATATTCTCCACTTTGCATTTCCATGGAGGTTTGTGCATCTTTTAGGAGACAGCTTCCCTGCTATTCTGTCCTCACTATGCAGCTGCAAACAGCTTATAGGGTGCCTTAGCCCTGAGGTATGTGTGTGCGGGGTGGGGGAGCGGTGAGAGGTGATATCACAACCACAACAAATAGCAGGTGAAGGCGAGAAGAAGGGGTTGGATAGTGTAAACAATGCTGAGTGCTCTGGGGCCATTGAATTGAGGCCCCAGTTCTTTCCCTCAGGGAAGGTCCCATCTCCCTGGAGGAAGTGGAAAGAAGTCATGAAGCAGGCTTTCAGTGTTTTAGGAAATTCTGTGCTTGGCTTACTAACGGCACCACAACATCACAGGGTCAGGGGAGCTGCGCATTCCCATGGGGCCTCGATGCCCAAAGTTTGTGATTTGATTCCTTATGATTTTACTTGACCGCATGACAATGCTTCTTTCTTCCACTACTGAAACATGCCTCCTCGCACACACATACACACACAAACACACACCCACACACATTCATTTTCTAAATTAAAGTGAATTAAACTGATATGGAAAACTGCCCACCCTTTGAGATAAGTGGAGATAACCCAGAGGGTCACAGAATCAAGGCAGGGAAGTCCCAGCAGGCAGTAATGAAGCAGAGGAAACATGTCAAAGCTTCCTTTCTGTCTCCACCTTGCATCCTGCCAGTAGCCTAAGGATCAGCATGCCTGGGCTTGAAGCTAGGCAGCCCTCAGTGCAAGACCCAGCTCTCTTCGGAGCCTCAGTCTTCTCATCAGTGCATTGGGAACACTGGGAACAAGGGAGTATTACCATTTGCAGGTGAGAATGGAATAGCACAGGGAAAGCCCGTGGCATGGGGCAGGGGGTGAGGAGGAGCATGTGGAAAGAGCTCTATAAAACGGTAGCTGTTCATAGTAAAATCCCAGATCCCAGTTCTTGCAAGACTCCCACATGCATTTTTCGTCCATGACCTCTTTAGAGTCATGGGAAAAAGGGGTGTAGGTGCCGGTCACCTGAGCTTTGAGATCGGATAATTGTATTATGTATTATCTGCTGCTGCTGCTTCTGCTAAGTCGCATCAGTCGTGTCCGAGTCTGTGCGACCCCATAGACGGCAGCCCACCAGGCTCCTCCGTCCCTGGGATTCTCCAGGTAAGAACACTGGAGTGGGTTGCCATTTCCTCCTCCAGTGCATAAAAGTGAAAAGTGAAAGTGAAGTCGCTCAGTCATGTCCGACTCTTCGCGACCCCATGGGCTGCAGCCTACCAGGCTCCTCCATCCATGGGGTTTCCCAGGCAAGAGTACTGGAGTGGGGTGCCATTGCCTTCTCTGGTATTATCTGCTAGAGCTGCTTTAACGAAGCACCACAGATGGGGTGGCTTAAACAACAGAAATTTATTTTCTCACAATTATGGAGGCTGGAAGTCCAAGATTAAGCTGTCAGCAGGGTTGCTCCTTCTGAGGACCTGGGCTGGAAGATGGCCCTCCTCCTGAGTTCTCACCTGTCTTTACTGTGTCCTACTCTCCTTATAAGGACACCAGCCAGATTGGACTGCAACACACGCCCCCGGCCCCCACCAAAGACTTCATTTTAACTTAATTACAACTTAAAAGACATTATCTCCAAATAGAATCACATTCTGGGGCTCTGGGGGGTTAGGACTTTAACATACAAATCTAGGAAGACACAACTCATAATCCATCAGTTCAGTCGCTCAGTTGTGTCCAACTCTTTGCAACCCTATGGACTGCAGCACACCAGGCTTCCCTGTCCATCACCAATCGTAATCCATAATCATAACTAAGTTAGCAAGGAACGACATGGCATGCTCCGGTCCTCAGGCAGAAACCAAGTGCTGGGGGAGCAGGGGACTAAGGAAGAGATTCTTGGGCAGCATTCGACGCCTCTGTCCCCATCAGCATCCCAGCCCTGCAGTGGATGGGTAGCCAGGCTCCTGCTGACACTAGGCCACCTTGTAGTTGTTTCCTGTTGGAGATCTGAATGGCTGCAGAATCTGCTCAGTTCAAAGGAGATGCCTTTCTATCATGCCCTCAAAGAACGCTCAGAGCAGATGTCTGCTCCTGCAATCAATGATAAATCAGTGTCTACAGTGGAAGAGGCGGGCATCCTTGCCTCTGTCTATCTGCAAAGGCTTTCAGTCCTCAGAAGGGCTGAAAGGAGCCAAATTAGAGTTCACTTTGAAGATTCAAAAGCTGGAGATGAAACTATTTAGAGGCGGTTTTTTTTTTTTTTTTTTTTTGTCTTTTGCCTCCCCCAGCCCCCCACCTCATACCATTACTGCCATAGGCAAGACTTTTGAAGAGCAATTTTCTTTTCAATAGAATTCCTTTTCTTTGAGAATATAAAGTACACATTCCAATTTGCTCAACATTCTTAGAGAACCTATTACATACTAGGTACTCTGCTAGGGCTTTCATCCCTATTATGTCAGTGAATGCTCGAAACAGCCTGGAGAGAGAGATGCTGTGATTCTGATTTTACAGCTGAAGGGAACAGAGGATCCATGGAGGGAATCCATCTCAGTCACTCTCTTTTGCAAGTTGACTGAGCAAAGACTTGAGCCCAGGTATGCAGAATTCTCAGTCCCTTGTGAGAGTTGGACCATAAAGAAAGCTGAGGGCCGAAGAATTGATGTTTTTGAACTGTGGTGTTGGAGAAGACTCTTGAGAGTCCCTTGGACGACAAGGAGATCCAACCAGTCCATCCTAAAGAAAATCAGTCCTGAATATTCATTGAAAGGACTGATGCTGAAGCTGAAACTCCAATACTTTGGCCACCTGATGCAAATAACTGACTCCTTGGAAAAGATCCTGATGCTGGGAAAGATTGAAGGCAGGAGGAGAAGGGGATGACGGAGGATGTGGTGGTTGGATGGCATCACCGACGTGATGGACATGAGTTTGAGTAAGCTTCCGGGAGCTGGTGATGGACAGGGAAGCCTGGCGTGCTGCAGTCCATGGGGTCATAAAGAGTCAGACACGACTGAGTGACTGAACTGAAACTGGTTGAAGTCCTTTGTGGTGGCTTAGCCGCTAAGTCATGTCTGACTCTTGCGACCCCATGGCCTATAGACTTCCAGGCTCCTCTGTCCATGGAATTCTCCAGGCAAGAACATTGGAGTGGGTTGCCATTTCCTTCTCCAGGGATCTTCCTGACCAGGAATTGAACCTGGGTCTCCTGCATTGCAGGCAGATTCTTTACCAACTGAGCTATGAGGGAAGCCCTCTAAGCCCTTACTCGATGCATTTGGCTCTGCTGATGTACTTGGTTTTGCTAGTTTCTCAGCACCAGAAGTACCTGGGCATCAAACTGTTGCCTTAGGTCAGCACATCCAGAGCACAGACCAAGGGCAGAGCTTTGAACTCACAACTGGCTTCCACTGAGGATGTGCTCTTTGCTCCCATTTCCATCCATTCGCTCTAAGCATCTTCCCACATTTTCTTTCCTCCTTTGACCTCCTTGTGTTCTCTCCAAACTGTAACAGCTTGAAGATGTGGGCTCAAATGCATCTGCTTCTCCATAGCTCCTCTCTAGGGAATAGATTTATTCCTCAAAAGTCTCCTACAGCTTGCATATTAGCATTTCTAATTATGTTTACCATTGGTCCTTAGCATAAAATCAGAAAGGTGTTCTGGGGAAGGGATAAAAACAAGCCAAAAAATTAAAACCGTATTTCACAATGCAGAAAGCTTTGTGAAATCACCCCTTTCTGAGGGAGGAAAAAAAGATTTAATAAAGCATGATTATTACTAGAAACATGCATTTTAAAATAGGGTAGCAGTGTGGTTAAATTTGTTTCATGAAATCATCTTCTTGGCAGCCACCATCCATGGGTCACTTAAAATGTGGTAGTTTCCAAGACTTCTATATGAATTAACTAATTTGCTCTTCATCACTACTATATAAGGAGGCATTGCCATTAGCTTCATTTTACAGAGAAAGCTGAAACCCATAAAGGTTGAAAAGGTACTCAAGTTCAAGCAGGTGTAAATTGGCAGGGACAGATTTTGAACTCAGGTGATCTGGCTTCAGAGCCCATGCGTTTAGTCATAAAGCAGAGTGATTGCTGTATTACTTTGCTGAGAAAGTTTGAGGCCTGCTGTTCCCTTGAAGGTGAGAATATAGAGAGGAAAAATTTGCCTAAAAATGGATATCTCCCTGCCATCTCCTGACCATAGCTCCAAACATGCTGCTTTCTGTACAGGGATCATGAAGGAATTCATGCCCATCCCTCAAGAGTTTTACCATTTAAATCCCATAATGAACTGGGTTCATATTCACCTTAGAGATAGAGACTGTCTCAAAGATCGGCAAAGAAGAATAAAAATATCTACGGCCTCAAAGTAAGAAGGAAGACTGGTCAGTTTCTAACTTGAACTTGAAAGATATAGACCAGTTAAGAGACCAGGTAGGAGAGAGAGAGAGAGAGCCTTGAGCAGTTGACCCCCATGTCAGATTATTGAGGTGATCAGAACTCAACTTGAAACCATAATCATTCAGTCACCCAACTAAGTCCACATCTTCTGGATCTGGCTTCACTATGTGGCAGATTCCATAGACTGATTCATTTAACCCCGCTCTGGCACACCTTTCTGTATTATGGAGGCAGGAAAGCTCTAAACTACATTTTCTCCTTGCAGTTAGGGCTCTTTCTGTAATCCAGGTCCATCAAGAAGAATCACTGAGGCAAGTATCGGAAGATGGAAGTAAGCATCATGGCACCCAGGCAGAGCAAATCTTGGGGCAAGCTTGATGGGAGGCGAGTTACGCTCTTTCGGGGAAGTGATGGTGGAGGGTTTGGTCAAGTCTTATTATACCTAAACAGCATCAGATACTGCAATGGGATTTCCTTTAGAATTATCTCACAGTATGACCGGTGCTATGGTCTGAATGTTTTTGTTCCCACAAATTCATATATTAAAATCTTACTCTCCCCCACCCCTCACCTCCATCCTCAAATTCACATGATGGGACCTTTGAGAGGTGATCAGGTCATGAGGGTGGAGCCCTCGTGAGCAGTCTTAGCACTCTTATAAAAGAAGCCCCATGGAGCTCCCTCCCCGTTTTGCCATGTGAGGATTCAGTGAAAAATCTACAACCCAGACGGAGGGCCTCTCCCTACCATGCTGGCACCTTGATCTCAGATTTCCAGGCTCCAGAACTCTAAGAAATAAATTCCTGGTGTTTTGTTACAGCAGGTGGAATTGATTAAGACAAAGGGGTCTGTCCCCTAGCTACTGTGCCCAGCTCTACAGCATCTAGATAGGCCTCCCTGGCCCTTCTAGAAATTCACAGTGCCAGTCTGTGTAAAGCTTGCTGCTGTAACAGATAACCCAAGTGTCTCAATGGCTTAATACAAGAGAAGTCTATCTGCCTCTTACATCCAAAGATTGGTGAATGGTATCAATGTTGATCCCAGTTGTGATATAGTACTACGGTTTTGCAAGATGTCATTGGGGAAAACTGAGTAAAGGATACAAGGGAATCTCTTTGTATTAGTCGTTCCAACTGTATGCAAATCTATAATCATAATAAAATTAAAAAATTAATTTAAAACCAGGAATGATCCTCGTTACATCAGTGATCAGTGAGTAGCTTTCCTTCTAAGCAGTTATTTAGGAACCCAGGTTTGTTCCATCCTTGACATGTGGCCTCTACATTTATCACGGTTGTCTGCACTGAGGTGATTAAGGTGAGGATCCTAGAGGTTTGCACGTAGGTGGTCCATGTGGTCCAGGTCTGGGAGAGAAGCAGCTGGTGACTGTTCACATGCCATTGGCTAGTACTTAGTTACCTGACCACACCTATCCACCTGGGGGGTTTAAAGGAAGCCTGGATGTGTGTACAAAAAACTAAACTAAATAAAGCAAGTTTGGTGACTAGTTGCACATGTTCTACAGTGTTCTCTGTAAACCACCACTGCCCTGTAATAAACTCTGTTCTGCTTCAGTGGGCTAGAGTAGAGTCTGTAGTTGGCAATCAAGAACGTTTTTAGACCAGAGCCCCTTTCATGTTTACCTTGGGTCCTTGGGTGCAGAGTGATTTAAA